>NW_019416424.1:22344-79092 GCF_000390285.2 Anoplophora glabripennis | reverse complement strand
AAAAAAAAACATATGCTCTGGTTGAAATTCAATACAAGCCTTTTCTTTAGTTTGATCTTGAAATGATCTTGAATTGACTTGAAGGTGACCGGTTACACTATCTCCAGATTCAGATTCTGTGAGCCCAAAAACCTATACACTCACTGGTCAAAATTCAATACGTCTTTTCTTCAGTTTGGCCTTGAAACGACCTTTACCTGACCTCCATTTGACCATGTTCTGAATTATTTATTGTGTTCTATTCGTGGTTAAAGTTTGATTCACTCGAACTGAAACACCCTGTATATTGTCCAAAATATGCATTTGTCTAAAATTGTCTTCTGATTATTGTCCACAATCCACAATCGTTTACATGTCTATTCATTAAAAATAAGAGATTAATTTATTTTAGAATATTAGAGGTTTATAGCTGTTTTTCATGTTGGAGCAGACACAGGGTGGGCTTGCCCTACAATCCATAATTAGATTTATTCACTAAATTATGACTAGCCTCTATCTTGGATAATTCTAATCATAGGCCTGAGTACGTTTTGAATAATTTTAAAAATTTTTAGTGTTTCCCTACGAAACAATCTAAATTTTAGATCTCATGGGAAATTTTGTGATCAAAAAATATATCATCGTTATGCCCTCTTTAAAGGGCAGAATTCGATAAACTACACCAAACCACATAATCTGGTTAAAAACAGCCGTCTTATTTCATACAGAATTATGATTGTCCCCGGGTAAAATTAAAAATAATTATTGTAATTCTTAAATAAAAAAGGGCAAAAGACAGTTTTTTAACTCTACTGAACAATTTCATAAAATACACATGTCGCATTTTGAAGGGGCAATGACGATATCCTATTAAAAATAGTCATGAAAGCTTCTTTATTGTAACACAACAGACACTTTTTCAAAAGACATGTATGCCCTAGCGTTTAGTAAAGATTGGTCAATCGAATATTGTCTCGAATGAGACTAAAATCGGATCAATCGGTTGAAAATTCGATTTTTAATTAGTCTAAAAGTTGTGGTTTTTGTGTTAATAAAAATTATTAAAGATTTATTTCCTTGATTACCCTATTTAAATTTCTTTGTACACCCCTGATTTTCCAGGATTGTTAAAAACTTTCAAAACTTAAAAATCTAATTTTCAACTAGCTGAGCTGCCTTATCTCATTCAGCACAAAAGGACCCCACACAAATCTTATGGGAAATGGCTCCCAGTTAAATTGGATGAATTTTTTATATGTTACGTATCACAAGCAGGCTAACCCACATAACCCTGGGAACAGCGAGTTTAGTCACTTATTTTTCTTGAAATAATTAAATTCCATACCACAAGCATGCTAACCCGCCTACTCCCTATCCCACCTAAAGCCTAGAAACCACCCCTACCAAACCACATGCAGGCTAACCCACATAACCCTGGGAACAACGAGTTTAGTCGCTTATTTTTCTTGAAATAATTATATTCTGCACCACAAGCGGACTAACCCGCCTACCCCCTAATCCACCTAATCCCTAGAAACCACCCCTGCCAATCCACAATCAAGCTAACCCACGTAAACACGGGAACAGCGAGTTTAGTCGCTTATTTTTCTTGAAATAATGAAATTCCACACCACAAACATGCTAACCCGCCGACTCCCTTCCCTCCAAACCAATCGAGCACTTGAAAAATAGGAGAAACGTCAACAAGGAGACGACTAACCTGGCGCAGAGCATTCATACCTCTTTCGAAAGGATGAAACGGGGTTTGGTAGGGGTGGTTTCTAAAGGCTATGTGGATTAAGGGGTAAGCGGGTTAGCCCGCTTTGTGGTGTGGAAGTTAATTATTTCAAGAAAAATAAGTGACTAAACTCGCTGTTCCCAGGGTTAGGTAGGTTAGCCTGCTTGTGGTTTGGTAGGGGTGGTTTTTAGGGGTTAAGTGGGTTTATCTCGGAACCCGTGGAGTTTTGGGCTTTATGCCCATGAAGATATTTGTTCAGGACGCCGAGATACTAACATATAAAAAATTCAACCAATTTAACCGGGACCCATCTCCCATAAGGTTTTTGCGGGGTCCTTTAATTATTCACAAGCATGGGTGTAGCTAGGATTTTTGCTTGGGATGGGCCCAGGGCTGCTGCAAGCTTTAGGGAAGGCTCAAAAAAGAAGAAACGACACACGCAATCAACGACTTACCGATATATTTCAAAACCTAAGCAATTGATTCCAAAAAAAAAGGTGGCAAACGACTTACCGATATGAGAAAGATGATATTGGATCTTGGATCTTTTTTTCTGGGGTGTGCCCATGTTCACAAGATTTACTAGGAACTGCTTCTGGAAAAAAAAAGAATTATTTTGGCGCAGTCTAGATCATCATAGAATTCTAGATGCATACCTAACATACTGCTTTTAAAGAGTCCAATAAATTTAAAAAAATAGGTACTATAATTCTTAGTCAATACCAGTATTTTCTTATGATAGTCCTTTCACACTAATGAAAGATTAGATAACAAAGACGCAATATTTAAATGATTTTTCAGCTTGTTGTGCTGTAGTCTATGTACCTATTCACCGTCAATTACAAACTTATATGGCACTTGTTTAGCTAGGAATCTTTAATCTACCCTTATTGTTCTCGGGCTAGGCTCTGTGGGGGCGGACCCTCTGTCAGAACCCGTAGGCCCGCCCTGATCATTTCAGTTCTTGTTAGCCGCTACGGACGGAACCGTATCTCAGATAATATTGGTCCTCTGAGACGTTCTGTAGTGGTCTCTATAACTGGTGGCATTCAGTGTTTCCAAACGTTTCGCCGTTCTTCATTGTCGCCATCTTCAGTGGTGAGTCGGCAAAAGTTTCGCCGCGACTGATCAAGGCGGGCCTGCGGGTACTGATAGTCGGTTCGCGACTACAAAACCTAGCCCGAGAGCTATAAGGGCAGGTCAAAGATTTCTAGCTAAGGCTAAGGAAGTGCAATGTAAGTTTCTATAGTAGGATCGTATTCGATGCAAAGTAGAGCAAAAAATTGTCGGTCTTTTATCAAAGGTAAATCGTCTCATCATTTTTAGGAGGCGTAAGATGAACCATTTAAAATTTAAAATGAAATTGAATGTAAAATCTGAAATACCGCTGCATACGCACTGTGTTCTGATTTATTACTTTGCATCGAATATGATCCTACTATAGTTGGCGGCGACCAGGTATATAGGCCACCACATAACAACCCTAAAAATATACTTAGATTTAAAATCCGTCATCGTATCATTAAGAATACAATATATTATTTCCTAGTTTTATTTTAAGAACTCGTCGTTAGTAATAAAAGAAAATAACGTACTTTTGCGATGTTAGATTTTTAAATCGAAGAATACTAAAAAAAACACTGTTATAAATTTTAATAATCGTTCTCTAAACCTTGGCAGTCCAAGAATTATATAAAACTTGCCTTGTTACTTTCTTTTGCAAACAAATAAAAAACAGTCAAGTTCATTAACATACTTAATATCCAAAGCTGTTTATTATTCGCATTAACAACTTTCTCTCCTCAGCTTGTATTTAGTGACATTCATTTTTTTACTATATGCGAACTGATAATCCTCATACCTACATAATTAATAATTAATAGTACCTTTCATTTTAATAATTATACCTTAATGAAACAATTAATCTTATTAATAATTACAAAGTTTTTATTAAAGCGTTTGCAAGCTTTTAAATAATACCAAAATTTTGAGATAAGTTACATACTAGTTACCGCCCCGATGATGAAAATAAAAAAGGAATTAGCAATTTCTGATCTGTATTATCCATATTAGGAAAAAAAAATTATATAACCAATTTTTTTTTTAATATTTAACCAATTTTTGTCGGCACATATTGTTAAATTAATTGAAAGTGAAGTAAAATAAAATTTCTGGGGCAAGATAAGGCACAGATAAATATGTGTACCAGAGATAACTGTTCTAATAGATCAGAGCGCTATTTAGCAGCATATATTTAGAACGTATTGTATGGTACATGTTACACGATTTAAGAATAGAAATCTTGTTCGAATCGTCAATGTGAAAGTTCCCCAGAATAAAACGAAGCGGGTTTTGAATCAAACAATTTCTCCTCCATCGATTGAAGATGCGAAAAACGTAGAAAGAAAGGGGTTGTGAAAGTGGAAGTACGCAGGCGTCAGTTTAATCAAAACGAAATATGCTGTAGGTGCAATAGCGATACCACCAAGCAAGTAATACTTTTGTCTTAGTGATTAGTTGAATTTATATTATACCAACTTCTAATTCATCATGGAAACAGAAAATATGAACATTTTTGATAAACTTGGGGTGGTGTGCACGTTTATAGTGGGGTTCCAGATTATTAGATGTATGACACGAATTTTATATAACAATTTTATTGCTCCAGCTTTACAAATCAATGGAATTAACATTAAGGACACGGGGAAATGGGCAGGTTAGTAATACACCTTTATTTTTAATACTCAAAATTTATGACTAGTTTTTGAAATATATTTTTTCTAACTGGGACTATATATTTTTTTATTTAATTCTATACATTTTTCGAACTAATATACAGGGTATTTTTCGTCATGTCTCAAATGCTCCTGTATTTATTTCTTGCCAACGAATTGTATAAGATAAAAAAAACCACCGCGTCCGTAAAACTGTTATTTTGTTTTAATTTAAAACTAGTTAAGCGGATCCATTTCGAAACTGTTTTTCAAAATATTTTAAATTCAAAGCGATTTAAACTAAGCTTCCTGTGCCTTTCTAAAATTTGCGTCTTCATAATATGAATATTTTTGAAACTCACGTAAAAAGTGGTCATGTGAAAGTTTAAAAGTAATGGTAATGATGGATAAGTATTCAAAATAAGCCGCATATCACTTTTTACACCTCAACAGAACCTCGATCATTCTTTATTCACAACAATTTAATCCTGCTTAGAATTTAAAGTACTTCGCACATAACGATTGTTAAATACTTATAATACTGCTTGGTTAAATGTATTACAAATATTATTGTAATATTCATGTCATCAAATACATAGTTATACCATTTTTCCAGCGAGATTATAAAAAAAACTCACAATCTATAATAGAAGAATATTGAAATAATGAACGCAGATTATATTTAAATAAAACAGTAATGTCGAAAATAAGGAATTGGACTTCTAACACTAAAAAAAAACATTTTTTCTGTAAGAAAATATACAATGAAAATGACAAACGGTTGTTAAACATGTTTATCACTTAATTCTTTAGTGGTTACAGAACACTAGTTTTTCTGTAATTTAATTTTCTTTTGTTATTAATTAGGTATGATTGTTGATATGGGTCAAATACGTGTCTTATGAAAGAATTATTTTGTAGATTTTTGCTTTTTAATGAGTTCATTGTTCAGTACCAATTTGAAATTAAAATTACGACGTGACTGTACAATATGTTGAAAACCTTGCACTGCACTGTACAATAACAAGCATTTTTCTTATCTAGAACATATTACAATGTCTACGTTAAGAATTAAAAACAATGTCGAACAATTCGTAATACATAAAAAAACTTTTAAATCCACGTTTTATAATTTTACTAGTAATATAGGTACTCACCTAATAAAATGGTATTTTAGAAATACATAATAGGTAAATTACATTTTCTAAAACGTAATTGAAAAAATCGTAAGGTAAATGTTAAATTGTCAAATATTGTTATTAAAAACTATTTTTTCAAGTATATACCGGGTGTAACTTTGAATGGAGGTTATATTTACACGGAGGCTACGTTTGAACCTCAGAAATACATAAATATATAAAATATGATGACTTTAAAGTAACACGTCGCAAAATCAAACAAAAGCGAAATTATTTTTTTCATTGCAGTTTCGCTCTCTGCCACTCCTTTAGTTCCAAACTTTTAAATTTCAGATATAAAAACAAATTAATGCTATTTCTTTTAATAAATCAACTTTTTATATTTTCAGTTGTAACCGGGGCAACAGATGGTATAGGAAAGGCATATGCCCAACTTCTGGCGAGCAAAGGTTTAAATATTGTCTTGATCAGTAGGAGCCAATCCAAACTCGAGGATGTTGCTAAGGAAATAGGTACATTTAATACACATACTTGTTTTTGTTAACACAGCAAGGTAATCAACAACTTTACTGCTTCACTGTGTACAGTTGGTATTTAAACACTTAGAAATTGCAAATAATGTTTTGTCAATAGATCATTTTCTAACAATAACCCAGTGGTGGCTCGTCGTATGAAGCAACTGAGGCTCTCACACCGTATATTTTAATACCTACTACTCTACTATTAACCTAAATAAACAGTTAGGTAAACTAATTTCCAATTATTAGATTCATCAAAAATCAAAATAAAAGTATAAAATAATTGTTTGAATATTGAATATCTCGTCGCTCGCCGTTTACATCGGCGTGGCATTTGATATTACTCGCTAGTCCCTACTAGTCCCCACCACAGTGAGGCCAGAAATTCTTTGCTTGTAGGCGCGTCACACTTGCCTACATATTCTACAGTTCCTCCTCCACGCGAGGCGATTAAAATAACGTGATTTAGAAGGGAAGCTGTTTGTACTTATCTTGTAGTTTCAGTTGGCGGTTAATGTACGCGCCGCATAGTACGCGGGTGGTGTCTAATGTCAGTGTGAGGGATAGTACAAAAGCTGTAAGGATAAGGACAAGGCAGGTATTAATTTAAATAAAAAACAACTTACTTACAACAAAACAAAGTAAGACTAAATTTAACGTAATTTAATAGATACTTATTACACCTACATAGGTAGTTAATAATGAAACTATCTCACAATATTGTTTCTTGATCTCTTGAAACATCTTTTTCAAGACGTAATGACGTAAACTACTGCTCTAAACAAATTATAATCACTAGTCGAAGAATTTTTGAATTAAGAAACGAAGAAAAATTTAAAAATATTTTTAATTATGCGAAAAATTTACTGTACTACCAAGTTAACGGGACAAAAGTTGCGATGAATTAGAAATATTTTCGAAATATATTTCGTTTTGGAAATTTACATAATTTAAATTTTTTTGCTTTACTAGATCCGTCAAAATTTCCCGAATATGCAAACAAATTTCCCGAAAAATCGTTTGAATGTTTATTACAAATGTATCCAAACGTTTTTGAAATAGATAGGTTAAAAAACGAACTTAATATTTTGTACAGAGACGAACAATTTCGTAATTTAGAAGTTCAAAAAACGATAGAAATATTATATAAGGAATTTAAAATGGTATATTCGGAAAGATACAAATTGTTTTACCCAGTTTTAACAATTTCTGCAACAAGTGTCTCGCTAGAAAGAAACTTTTATGTCTTAAGCGCATTAAGACTTAGAAATACGATGACACAAGAGCGCTTAAACAACTTATCAGAAAAAGAACTATAGTAGGATCGTATTCGATGCAAAGTAGAGCAAAAAGTTGTCGGTCTTTTATCAAAGGAAAATCGTGTCATCATTTTTAGGAGGCGTAAGATAAATCATTTCAAATTTAAAATGAAATTCAATGTAAAATCTGAAATACCGCTGCACACGCACTGTGTTCTGGTAGTAGCTGTAGTCGCCCAGGTGCATCGAGTGTACGAACTGGTCGGTTATACGTCAAATACTAACCTGGCGAGCTTGATCGTAGAGCAGGGAACAATAAACAGTGGCGCGTACAGAGGTGAAATGTAGTACATATGTGGAATTTAGGAAACAAATTGGATTTATAATAAATTACATTTAAAATAAATAGTTTATGAGAATAAAGTAATTTTTGTAGGAACAAGGGTGCCAGACCTGAACTGATCCCCTCGTCCCTTCATAATGTATAAAGAAATTATTCAATTTGTAAAACCCTTAAAAGCGTACTTCAATGGTTCCCTTGACAGGCAATGATTTATTACTTTGCATCGAATATGATCCTACTATACATATTGCAAAGACTTAGTGCCGATCCTTAATTTTATGGAGACATTATAAGTAAATTTGCAAATTTAAAAAACGGACGAATAAACCTGTTTTATAAAAACTTTCATTATGTTTTTAAAATATTTTATATGTAAATAGATAAGTTGGCTGGCTACCTTATGAAAATTTTGTTTTTATAATTTTTCATATTTTTTAATCTTCATAAACCAAGTAGGAACAATTTCGTTAATTATTAGGTAAACATATCACTTTGTTTTTTTACTGTTACTTAATTTTATTGTAAATACAATTTTTAAAGTTCTGATATTATTATTAATAATATATTTTTTTAATTTACGGTTATAATAGGGCTATTGGCGAAGATCTTCATAGTAAAAAATGACATGGAAATTTACTCCTATTATTTGAGAGCGGATTAATAAAATATCCAAATAGTTGCGTATTATTTTTTATAAAATCTTAATGAAAATCCTTCTCGTGAACATCAGTTTTTGTATAATGTAAATGCAACTAAAAATTTCCAGATACATTTAGTCGTTTGACCTTGATTATTTAAAAACTTTTTCCTGCGGCGTTTTTTTTTCTTTCTTGCCCACCTAGTAAAAAAGCCAAAGGCCGCAGCTATTCACGAGCCGCCACTGCAATAACCCCCAGATATCAAATCGGAAATATTGTGATTCCAAAGCATCTATCACATCTCAACAATTTCACCTCAATGATAATTTTTAAGTCACATTTTATAATTGAGTAAAAAGAAAAGTTCTTTTAGAATAAATGAGGATAATTTTTTTACGTTATTATATTTTAATTTATATAAAAAGGTTATGAATGATGTTTACAAGTTGTAACAGCGACGTTGCAACAAATTTTTATGACTATTTCGCTGCGTCAACACAAACAAACAAGAGTAACGTTTTTTTCCTTCAACGATTTCTGAACACATTACAATCCTTCAAAGGACCGTTAATTAATCAATTTATTTACACGAGAACTATTTAAATTATAAACTTCAAATTTGGTGCAGTGCAGTGCAGTGCACTTCATAGTAGCTACATGCATGTGAAACAAGGTTGGCATGATATATATCAATGATATATATCCGATATATATCATTGATATCTATCACGATATTTATTCCTTGATATATATATATCATGATATTTATAAAAATTTAAATGATTCCTACTGGTTTAAAGTTGCTAAAACAGATGGCAGCAAAACCATATGCTAATCGTTGACGAATGTGTTTATTTATGTGATTCCCCGAATTTTTCAACAAAGTAAAATTGAATGAATATTTTTATTTCATTAATTTTCCAGGTGTTAAGTCAATTCGAGCGGATGGTGTGTGTTTGTATTTCTTTTAATATTTATGAAATTTATGTTGACTTCGGTGTAAATTGGTTAGTTTTCGTAGTACCTAATATTCACGCAAATATTTTTTATTAGTTTTAGAATTGATATTTATTTTTTCGTTCTTGTTTTTGATATCTGGAATAAAAATATTTACTTAGTTTCTTAATTTTATTTCGCTACTATAATATTATACATAAACTAATTAATTAAAAAATATATATATCAAGACTTGATATATATCGGATATATATCAAGATATATATCCGATATTTGATATTTATATATCATGATATTTGCCAACCTTGATGTGAGATTTGATAGAATAGTGTTGTCGAAATTATGAGAGATGTGAATGGTTTCATCTGACTAGCGCAACTTTGCCTTTTGAGTTTTATAATAATAAATAATAATAATAATAATATTCGGCCATATGTAGAAATTAAGGTTACGCTATCATAATAAAAAATATTTTGTTAAAGGAGTGGTTAAAACATTTTTTGCTAACTTTTTATATACAAATTGTTACAGTCCCATCTTAATAAAGTAGCTATAGTACAATTTTTAAATTGTCCAAAGTTTTTATTACGGTTATTAGTTTGTTATCCTAGGATGACGAGTTTTATGACTAGGGCTGTCAGAGAGAGCCGCAATTCAATGGCGTGCCAAGCGAGTTAACTGAGACATGCGTGAGCCGCTGTCCCAGAATGCTTTTCACGTTTACGTCACGCTAGTATACTTGTTGTCTTTGTTATCGTGAGGATTCCTATCCGTTGGTGTTTATCTACATTGTAGACAATTTAATTTGTTGCTTTTTAATAAACAATGCGTAGGTACGCTTATGTCCCGCGGCTCAGTTCTGACAGCCCTATTTATGACAATACCAGCAAATACTTAAAATAAATGACTTTTTAGATACTAAAAGTGATTTTTTGTCATAACTATGTGTATTTAGCTGGATTCAATTATTAACTTTGTCTTTAAACTTTCTCGTCATATTTAAAAAACATATTGATCGATTTGCATGAGTGTAAATATCACAGCAATGTTAGAAGCATTTGTTAACAGCGAAGATCAGTAGGTGTATATACATTCAATTTTTCATAATCTCTATTTGTTAGAAACTGGAGCAAATGAATTAGTATTATCCTCTGTTGTGGTTTTTGGTTCAAAAATGGCCGCTCCAATTTGTAAAAGAAGATTATCTTCAACATTAAATAACTAATTTTCACATCCCTTCTAATTACGACGCCATTGTTAGTTTTGTTCAAATTTGTTTTAGGAAAATCGTTATTCTTGTTTTTTATTTATTTTTGGTGAAAGGAATTTCTTTATAGCTTCTCGTAACTTCGCTGTAACATTCTGCATATCGCATAATTGTCATTTTTTTCTCCAACTTTTCAGAGAAGGAGAACAACGTGGAAACCAAAATAATAGCAGCCAACTTTACGGACACAACCCAAATTTATTACGAAATAGACAAACAGTTACTAGGATTAGACATAGGAGTTCTGATCAACAACGTCGGTATGAGCTACCCATACCCAGAATATTTCCTGGACCTGAAAAACGCCAATGACTTATACAAAAACATAATAAACTGTAACATATTCTCCGTTACGAACATGTGCAAAATCGTAATGCCGGGCATGGTGGAACGGCGTCGAGGCGTTGTCGTAAACGTTTCGTCAACATCTGCACAAGTACCAAGCCCGCTTTTAACAGTATACGGCGCCTCGAAAGCCTTCGTTGATAAATTTTCGACGGACCTTTCAGCAGAATATTCAAAATACGGCATAATCGTTCAATGTTTACTGCCTGGTTACGTAGCAACCAATATGTCTAAAATCAGGACGGAGACGTGGATGGCACCCTTCCCACTTAAATATGTTAAAGAAGCGATGAAAACTATAGGCATAAGAGAAAGAACTACAGGCTATTTTCCTCATTCCGTGATGGCTGGTGTGATCCATGCTTTAGACAGCTTGTCGCCGCGACTGTCGCGATGGTTGATCATCAGGACGATGACCAATATAAGGGCCAGAGCTCTTAGAAGATCCACCCACTGATTTCTGAATGTTTTATTTTTATTTATTGCACTTATTAAAAATGGTGTGTTCTATGTTGAATTGTTATTGTTATACACGTAAGGAAATAATTTTTAATTTAGTCAAATACCTTTATAAGTCAATTGTGTTATAATTTACATTAATATAGTGTTTTATACATGTCACAATTGTCACAACTCATTTTTAAATACTGTACAAATAAAAAAAGTTTTTTAATGTCAATGTGTCTTTAATTGTCAGCACCAGGTCCGCAGGTAATTTTTTTTTCTCACTTGTAGGTCCTGGCATTCTTTTTTTTTAAGTAATACCACAAAAAATAATTTCAAACAACATGATTGCAGTAAGAATTATTTACCTAATCATTACTTGTCTAGTGATACGTACATTTTACGCATATCTTTCAAATAATAACGGTATTAGTAATATTTTCTAAGTCACAGATATAAAATTAAGCCTCACCAACAACTGTGCTTTATTTCCTTATTAATATAGTACCAATTTATCGTCTAAAGATATCGTAATTCTTATGCGAAATGTAATAGGTATGCAATAATCCTGGACCATTTGTATATCTGGTTGCATAAACTTGTTCTGAATAGTAACATTGGTATATATTTTTTTATATAATAAATAGATCCAATCTATTCTAAAAATTTGACACAAATGAAGGTTAGTTTAATGGTTCAATCTACCTTTCTATAATGGCATTATAGACCAGGACGGATCTGTTTTGAGGTGGATGTGAGAGGGGGCAAGCAAATTTTTTACAAGTAGCAGACAACTCACATAATAAAAGTGTAGATCCCTAAATCTGGGCGAGGTCCGGAACATTTTAAATTTGCAAAATTATTTAAAAATTTTGAAAAATACCTATTTTATCTGAGTTTTTACTTATATCTTGGAACCTATGCATTTTGGAAGAATATTGAAAAGGAAAAAAGTTTTAGAATTGAATTTTGCACAATATACTGCAAGTTAAAATTTTTTAAGTTTATTGCTGATGTTGCAAAATAGGAACAATGAATGAAAAAAAGGCAAAATAATCAAGTTTTTTGGATAATTTTCTTAAAATATTTTAATTGCTCCGAGGGCATTCTAATTTTGGTAAAAAAAAAACTTTAGAGTATAATAAAACAACGCACCAAATTTAATTAAAATCGGTTCGATAGTTTTCGCAAAATAATTTTTTGAAAAAAAAAAAATTTCGAATTTTCAAAATGTTGCACAGCCTCAAATAAAGCATCTAGATACTTGAAAAATTTTTCACATGGAAAAGACCACTCAACCTTTCAAATGGTTTTTGAAAAATTTAAATCGATTGATTAGGACGGTCATAGTAAATTTTTAAAGTTAACACTCTTTTTTTTATTTTTAATTAGATTACATTTATCAATTTGCAATTTAGTTTTTTTCAAAAATTATAATTTTAAAGTACTCGGAGACACTTCTTTAAAAAAAAAAGTTCCATACCGTTTATTGGTTCTCGAGATATAAGCGGTCAAAGTTTATCGGCATATTTGCATATCCATAAGTTATCGGCAACATTATCTGTCAGCGGAAAAGTTGTCGTTGTCGCTCTAAAATGGACAACTGTAGTCTCTAGCGTCATTTGCAATACGCGTGGAGAGTCACGTGGCCTCAGCAACTCCGAATACCGAAATTCGACTGTTTACAATAGTTTTTTAGTAGTTAGTGTCAAAAATGGCAGAAGTGTATTTTTAAATCATTTTTGAACTGCCCTTTTTGATTTTTTCTTTACAAAATTGTATTCGTAACCCTGGACATCCATTTTTTTTTGGGTTCTGGATCACCCTGTATATGTTAGAATGATTACCCTTCGCTGCTCTGTATTGTTTACTGTTTTTGTAGGTTTTATCAATGTTATTACAACTCTGATTCCATTCCCATTTTTCGGATCCGCTCGGTAGGACTCCTAGACATGTTCTTAGCAATTTATCGATGCTTCTATTTATAAATTCATTCATAGAACTCAGTACGTGATATAACAATAATGGGAGCAAATACCACAGGACCATAAATGTAACCGAGAATCATACTATACAAAATTAAAGGCAGAAACACTAGACCTCAGATAACAAGGTATAATATAAGATGTTTTTGTAATTTTTTGCTTTTGTACACAGTTATCGCACATTTAACTAGGACGCTGTATAAAAATATTCCTTAAATTGAACTTGGCTGCGGCTCAAACGTAATTTTTTATAAGTTATTTAAAAATAAAACGGGGTCGATGTAACTCTCGTTATATTCGGAAAAGTTTTAGAAGTCAAATGAAGGATAAGAACAATATATTGCTTATTTTGTAGGTTGACACTAACAAATGCATTATTCCAATACCAAAGTAATATGAAAATATTCCTTCTTGAATTTAAATCTGGCCTTTCGACATTTTCCCTGTTTACATAAAATGGATATAGGATATAGTGAATGCGTAATTTCCACATAACATTTAGAAGACTAGGTACTTATGTGAACTATATTCTTTTTCTTATCTTATTGACATACTAAAACATTTATTTTGAGCATTATCAATAAAAATATTCTATTTAATTATTATTATTGTAAAAGATCTAAGACTTAGATCTTTTACTTAGATTCTAAGTAATTATTAACAAACTAATTGAAATGTGATATCTACGCGACACTTGCAATATTAAGTTTCAACTAACGTTTACTCGATATTATGTTTATTGCCCGGTACTGTACTTATTCACAATAGAGATTCCGACGTTAATTTTACTAATTTATTGACGTTAAACTCGCTTTGAGAAAGACTAAAGTCTACAGTAACGTCAACTCGACTTTCTCGTTACAGACTTTTGTTCCATACCCGTATAGCTGGTTGCCTACTCCCTATCAACTAGCATATCCGACATCGATCGACGACGTGGTTATTACCTTCATTAGGAAAGATAAAATTGTATAAACCCGACCCTGTTTATCGACAACGTTCTCTGTTCGCAGCATTTTATGAAGCTATAGACCCCGTCTGGAACAACACGCCTTTGCAATGCAGAAAATGCAGTCGGTGTAGTTCGTTCGTTACCGTCTAGATGGCGGACAGGTGTAAATGGAAGCAGTAACAGCACCAACAGTCGTAACGTTTATATTAGCGTTTAATGCTACAATGTAACCAAAAGAGTGCGACACTTTAACCGCCGGATATAGGAGAGGATTACCGTTTATTAATAGTGCAATCATGCAAGCTGAATTTTATTTACCTACCAGGAAGCAGAGCCGGATCCAGAATCTACTAATGGGCGTGAATGGTAAATACCTTTTTTACCCAAATACAAAGTTGATGACTTAAATGTGCTAAGAATTTAACAGAATTGATTTTTGTGGAAGATTAATTATCGATTTATAGTTTTTCAGAAACACCAACGTTATAGTATTCTACCACTGCTATTACAAGAATCGTCACTACACAGAGAAAAAAGGAAATTAATCTTTTCATACAGTCGTTTTAAATCGACTGAGGAACTTGACTAACATGTTTAAAATTATACATGTGGTAGGGGTAGGTGAAGATTAATTTTCATTTTGGATTGCTGCAAGTAGCTTTTGGATAATTCCACTACCTTATTTCGTTCAACACATATTGCGGTAAAAATACCACAGCTCATCAACTTGTACGTATTTAACATAATATTTTATTAAATATTCAGTGCCGAACCAACTCTATTTTTATCGAGCATTTCCTATGAATCATTTGGTAAATAATTATGTAATTTTCATTATTTCCATGTTAACGTAACAACGACGGAAGGAAACTACAATGCTTGAAAAATACTTTTAATATTTTTAATTTATTTTTTATTTTTTATATACTTTATTTTTCTCCACAGAAGAGGTCACATTTCTACGTTGTCACAGTATACAGAGCGATCATTAAGTATATCCCATTAAAGAAAAAGGTTCTCCGGATTTGTGTCATAAACAGCATGATTTTTGAGATACAGTGTTGAAGTTTTTGAAAAATATAAAACGATGTCCGACCTAGGTTTTTCTCCTTAATAGTAGAAATTCACTGGGATGTATAGAAGTATATCAACCAGTGACGGGGATGCTTACACTGAAAAAATATATTTGTATCAAATGAGCAGAGATTATTCTATTCAAATGTATATACTTTCATCAAACTATGTGAAATATTTGCTGTAATCTATAATTTTTCTTAGAATTTATATTATTTGTAAATATATATAATTTAATTCAAATCTTTTATAGTTTTGAAATTTATTATCTCGGACTTTAGCTACAATATCTTTTATAGTTCATCATAAACTGCCAACATATTTGTGTCAAAACTACCAGTAAAAATATATTTAAAATATTATAATCAAACTTATGTTTTCTTGAAAGAAAATTGTAGGTCACAGAATGGCGTAGGTGGGAAGTAGCACGATGGAGCAGCCAGCACTTACGCTCTGTTTATACTATACACATCTCCTTGTGAGTAACGACACTAAAGCAGCTAGATCGTCCTAACATAATGATGAGGACCATTAATAAGTCTCAAACCGACCTATGTCTGGTTGGTTAAATATACGAACGATCCTAGCTGTTGTGTACTAGGTGTTGTGAGTTTGAAACAAAATATTTTTTATTACTGAGAAATATTTATATCCAAATATACTCTTAAAATAAGTATATACAATCATTTGACCAAAACTATTCAGTTTTGTCTTAAACGAACGATACAAAACATGTTCCTATAAAATCTATGTAGATCAAAAAATTAAGAATAGAATTCGTTTAACCGTAAGTATCAAATATTAATTTTAAATGCTGCCTATTTTGAAAGTAAGAAATTATATTTCTGGGTAGAAATTTAAAGTATTTAAATAAATAAATAATTTTCTTGAAAGAAGAAAATATGTTCTTGTCATTTGCGTGTAGAAGTTATAGTTATTTTTTAGCCTAAAATAAATTTACCACAATTGAATAAATAAAAAATAATTCAAATCACAAAAAATATATGTAGAATTTTTTTTGTTTTTTCATTTTTCAAATAGATATTTTTATATGGGGAAAAATCAAGTCGATACCTAATATTAACTGTGATAAATAATTTCTAATTATATCTGTCTTCGACCCGACTGCTCAATGCGCTATTAACCATTGTCAGGTTATTTGTGGCATAGAGTATAGTTTTTGTTTATTTACTGCTATTTTTGCACTGATGAAAAAAATGATTTAAAGACAACTTTGCGCCAAAACTCAGTATCAAAAGATACTACATTAAACATATTTTTTTTCTCTTCTGAACAATTGGGGCTTATTTCCTTCTTACATCAGGGTCTACAATAATAATTAGCGTTTTGAAAAATCAAACTTTTTTCGTTATTAAAATCAGTAATGACATTCCTTTCTTAATTACGTTTGATATTTTGAATTTATCTGTTTTAGTCTCCTTCCATAGCTAGAGACATCATATTATTGATGCCAGGTATATGGGTTAGTCGCTAACGAATTGTATGACGTCACAACATGGCTTCCGTGCATTTTCCGTTAATTGTTTTGAGGGAGAAATTGTTGAAAAAAAAAAATCTCATTTGTACAAGTTAACTAACTATGAATATGAATTTAAAAATAAATGAGCCCATTGTTTTCAGACTCGGCGAATTTTTACCTTTAATTCGATTAGTTCAGTCACCAGTCAACCATCAATCGACCTTGAAAACCAAGCCGTCTAGGATGTTGACTTTTTTTTCCTTAAAATAATCTCGAATCATCAGTTTGCTATCCAGATATACTCAAAGACCGCCCTGTATAATTTTCTAAGGTTCCCTGAATAATTTAGTTTAGAGCCGTTGATTAAAATAGATATTCCTCATTCTTCTTTTTCTTCATTTCCATATAGCGATGAATAATAACGATAATTAACAGGAAAAATGACTATTACGACACGATAATGGGATAAATAATTGATCGTAGAAGATAATTATTTACGAGTAAACAATAATACAACTAAAATCCGCACAAGGTTCTTAGAGGTACATGAAATCATGAATCGTCATCTGAAAACTAAAAGCTTAGTAGCTGACGTAATATGTTTACCTAATAATAATTTATAACTCCCGTATTTTTTTTATAAAATCTTAGAAACAATAAGCGTATAAAAAAACTTTACATTACAGTAAATAGCCATGATTCACCTTACGGTACGTTAAAAAATACTTGGTCAATTTCGAATAATTTGTAATAATTATATAAAATACCGTTTGCTCCCAAGAATGGTACAAATTAACTTATTCTGTCTTTCCACTCTCCATGTGTACAGTAATTTCTTCTCCACGTGATTTCTCTAGATTACAATTTAAAATATTACATAAACAGTCGGCTTGCCGGTAAGGTCAGCTTGAGAAATTTGCTACAACGTGCCTGGTTACATAGGAAGTATTATAAAAATAAAAATAACAAGTGGATTCAATTAACGATTGACAAGGAAGAGAAAAAACGATTTTCATCAAGTCTTGGGTAACTCATTTCCCCAGAATATTAGTAATTGAATTCTCAAAGGCATTTTCCTGATATCTTTGGCAACAAAGTGTTTTTTTTTAACGAAAATCAATCAAACAAAACCATCATTCATTTAGCACTTTGACTTATAATTTATTGCGCTACGGAAAGTTTTTAGGAATCCGCATGACACGCTGTACAGAGGGTTGAAAAACCCCATGAAAATAACGCGTTCTCGGAAGAGAAACGAGCGAAAATGACTTATCGGAAAATCTTGGAACCATGTATATCATTTATTTGGTAACCGGGGCTATGTTTAGAACATTACCTAACGAAAAAATATAATGACCTTTCAAAAACTGGTTCACTGAACAGTTTTTAGAACCGAGAATATAACAGGCGGCGATTTATTTTAGTTTTTTTGAGAAATGAAATATTTAAAACTCTTAATTAAAAATAAAAAACAATAGAATTGGCCCAGTGCCCTGACTTGAAACATGTGGAAATCGTTTTATTAGCGCTACCGACAAAACGAAGCGCCACTGAAAAATCATAATAGAAACGAAAATCGTCATTTCATTTTTGTTAATGAAATATAACTGTGCACATTTATACTTACCTAAGTAACACTTTTTTCTGAGTTTTAATTTAAAACTTGATAACTTTTATAATCAACGTAATTAAAGACGATGTTAATTCTTACAAAGTATAAAACGTATTTTTTTTCAAATTGCTTCATTTATACACAAAATAGATAATTTTACCATTTAAAAGGTTATTAAAAACATTAAATACATTTATCTTTAATATTAAATACATAGTTTAATTTAAAAAAGCTGCAAACAAAAAGTTATGATCACTTTTCTAATCAATTAAACCATTTGGGGCTTAGGATTTTGGTGATTTTTCTGCCAAATGTATATCAAATTTTTTTTTTTTAAAAAATTCACTTTACTGGAACCAAAATTACATACAATATTAATTATATCAAATATATAACTTTATCCTCTTCCTAATAATATTTTTGAAAAAGTGTCATAGGAACTTTATTCCTACACTAAGAAAAATGTGTGTAAAATTTTCTTCTGTACTGAAAAAATATATATTTGGATTAAATGAGCAGATAGTTTTGAATGGAATTATTTGCCGTAAACGTTATTTTATTCTATTCAAATTGTATACTTTCGTCAAACTATTGAAATATTTGCTGTAATCTATAATTTTTCTTAGAATTTATATTATTTGTAAATATAATATAATTCAAATCTTTTCTAGTTTGAAATTTATTATCTCAGACCTTAGCTACAATATCTCTTACAGATTTGTTTCAAAACTACCAGTTCCTTAAAATTTATATATTTAAAATTTAGTATTAATGTAGGAATTATTCAAGATAAATGTAGCATATTATAATCAAACTTATGTTTTCTTGAAAGAAAATTGTAGCAGATCACAGAATGGCGTAGGTGGGAAGTAACACGATAGATGGAGATACTTACGCTCTGTGTATACACTCCTTGTGAGTAACGACACTAAAGCAGCTAGATCCTTCTAACGACATAATGATGAGGACCATCAATAGTCCCAAGCCGACCTATGTCTGGTTGGTTAAACTTACGGACGATCCTAGCTGTTGTGAGTTTGAAACAAATATATTTTTTTAATACTGAGAAATATTTATATCCAATTATCCAAATATATTCTTAAAATAAAAGTATATGCATATGCAATCATTTGACCAAAACTATTCAAATTTGTATTAAACAAACAATACATTAATATACAATACAAAACATGTTTCTATAAAACTATGTAGATTATAAAATTAAGAATAGGATTCGTTTAAACCCTAAGTATAAAATATTTATTTTAAATGTTGCCTATTTTTAAAGTAAGAAATTATATTTCTGGGTAGAAATTTATTGTATTTAAATAAATAAATAATTTTCTTGAAAGATGAAAATATTGTCTTGCGTATACATATATAAAAGTGCGATACCTTAAAATCAAATGTACATTTGAATCGAGAAATTTTTTTGCGTGTAGACGTAATTGGAATAACAATTTAACATCCTGTACAAAATTGGGTAGTTATTAGACAAAAATGCATATTTTTACACAAATGACTGAGCAATCTTTAAAATAAATTGCTGTATTTTTAACAATTTGTAAGAAATTTTAAATGGAAGATATTTTTAGACAAATTTATGAATTTAAATATTTAATTTGTTAAAAATAATTTACAATGTCTCATTAAATGTGATCAGTTTTCCGAGCTTATATTTTTGACAATTGTATAATTTTGTTCTTACAATTTGTGCATTTAATAAGTATTTTTATCTTTATTTAATAAAAATTTACTCCAAAATTGGAGTTAGAGAGTAGTTATGGCTTTTATTATACAAGGTGTCACAGAAATAAGTTTCAAACACGTATTTAACACATCAACAAACAAGTTTTGCTAAAAATCTTCTCACATTTTTGGCGTTTATTTTCACGGCAACCAAAGTACTATGATTTTTCGGGTTGGCTTGGTCGCCACGATGCACTTAGCCTTAGCTGGCCTTGTTGTTCTCGGACTAGGCTCTGCGGGGTACTCTTGTTGTCGGTTCCAAGGCCGCTAGTGGGGGCCTTTGACTACTACGAAATGTAAATTTAGCTGAAAGGAGTTTTCTGAGCGTAAATTTTTTGCTCACCCTGTGTATAAAATCCTTCTTCTTCCGACAGGTTGTGCACTGTACACAGGAAGTACAAAAAATTAATTTTATTATGTTTAAAGTTACTCGCAATAACGCATAAACAAATATTTTATGTGGTAGTCGGTTGTTTACTTCCTGAAGCGAATAAATTTAGCAATTTTTTCCGTCGACCAGGAAGTTCAATCGCGATTAAAATTTCACCACTAATTGCGTGCTTATTTCGACCTCTACAAATCAATATGTGCATATTTTCATTTGAAATCAATGATTCCAACTAAAAAAGGGAATAACAGTGTAAACGTTATAGAAAACGGCGAACAAGTGACAAGGTAATCGGTAAGAATTGTAGCATAGTGACGCAACTAGGAAATGCAGCGAGTTAAAGTCACCAGAAGGATTGCAATTGCAATGCACGTGAAGATGAAGGAAGCTGTGCCAAGGTGAAATATGCATGATAAAACACCGAGGTTACTGGGCTTTGAGCATTTTATATTGCGGAGGATATAAGCAATAAACGGTTGGAACAGGTCAAGGCACCCTATGAAATATTCAAACGAAAATATGCCTATCATTTTGATAATAAATTGAGATTGTTCCATATTAATCTAGATCAGCGACGGCGCGTTCCGACTGCCCCGGCACCTCCGCCACAAATGGCGGTACAAGATTTTTTAAATTCTCCGAAAAATTTTCGCCACACTGAAGAAAAAACTTGGTAATTTAATAAAAAAAAAAAACATGATTTTGTAGGGATAAGTTATTGATATTTACGCAGTTTAGCCTTACAACTTCGATAAATTCAAAACTTTTTTGGATTATATAAATAATAAAGAACGGTCGATGAAATTTATTCTAGAAACATTCATTAATTTCAACAAATACTAATAACAGGATGTATATTAAATTTTGACAAAAAATTTACTGACGTTTCTATATTTTCCAGGTAGGTAGAGTTATTTAAAAAAATACCGATATTGACAAAAAATTTTTTTTATTTTTGTGTCAATATCTTCCGTCATTAATTTAAAAATTATAAGATGGCGCACCGTGCACCAAATAAGGAGCATTTTTATTTATGATTTTATAAATAATTATTTTTGCTTGCCCGAATACAAAATAAGCAGATTTACAAACAGATTTTTGGTTTTGGAGAAGATAAGGTTAGGTCGAAATTAAAAAGCTCCGATTTTCCCTATACAGGGTGATTCAGTCATAACGACTAATTTTAAGGGAATATAGGGAAAAATCAGTAGAATTAAATGCATATTTTCATATATATTTCGGACCGCACTTGACCGCTGACCTACAAAGGTTCATCGAGAGTGACCGTATTCGGTCACTAACCTAGCTTTTACTGCGTTTTTAATCTGTAGTGAATGACAAAAATTTAATTGAATGTGAGTTTTTAATATCATGTTCAGTTGATTATTCAATTTGTAGTACGTAGTAACTTATTGCTTTTCAAAGAGTAGTATGGTACCTACCCATTTAAAATACCAGTATGGCGCATTAGTCCATAGCACTTTGTTAATAAAGATGAAATCCGCTGCACTTTGATTTTTAAACCAATTGCAAAATTTAACACGACTGGGAAATCGGCTGTTTCGCTTCAACGTTCGAACGCTTTGTAGTCCGCCGGCCTGTGCGTTCCCTGTAGTAGGGCGCCGAGTTAGCGGGAGTTAAGGGGAAATTTGCTTATTTTTTAAAAGGAATCACCCTGTATATCGACTTCATTTCTATGTATAAATTTAAATTAAGTCAAAATTAATGGAAAACAAATAAATGGTACTTTATTTTGGCCTATTAAAATAGTCTTCTAAATTAAAAAATGACCAGATCGCGCCTAAACAAATTAAAATTAGTATAAACACTTTTTTTCTTCTAGTAAAAAAAAATCACACTTGCTGTCAACTATTAAGCAGTTATACTTACATACAGGCTGAACCAAATTTTCATCTCGCTAAAGAGATCTCAGGAACTACTAGAGATACCGAAAAGCTTATATGGACAAAGCAACGCAGAATTTAATGCTTGATAATATCCTACGAAAAAAAACTGCCATTTCGTTTATATTTTATTAAAAAAAAATACATTCACGACGAATAGGAACAGATCTTATTTGGCAATTTTTCAATTTTTTAATTTGCAATCCACAAATACCCAAAAAGACTAAAAATCAAAATGTTTATAATACCAACCTCTTCACGGATTCTTTGGAATTTCTTTATCTTTCCGGTGCGTAAAAATGCCCACTTTAAAATTACAAACAATATGCCAGAGAATTTATGGGATAACTGACTCAAATTAGATGTAACAAGGCCTTTCATTAATCTGAGTAACTTGATATCCACTTCCTATTTAACCGGAAACGGTATTGTTATTTTTATTCGATGGTACGTGACTTCTTATGGAACTAGGCAAAATTTCGATGTGCTTACGTTACTTTGGCGTCGATCGTATAGGCTTACGTAAACGATACTAAATTAGGACTTTTTGGGACTGCTTTTGAATGGAAACTTAGTTTCTGTGAGTCAAAAAGACATGACGGCGTCTATATTTTTAAGAAAATAATGTATTAAGATTTAAATCGAGGACATAAACATAATATATAATAAGTTAAACATTACAACGCGAATTGTAAGACCTCGATCGGCAAGGTTGTATTACGCATAGCAATAAGGAACTGCACTGCAACTCCATCCACGCTGACCGTGATTCAAACTTAATTTATGGACTTTGCAAAGATTGCCACCATTATTATAAAATACTTGAAAATAACGTGCGTGTTTTTGGATGTATCGGGCGTGCCACTAAAACCAAATCTTTTCAGAAAAACAGTCCGGGGAATCAGAAAATCAGTCTTAAAAGTACGCTTTATAATTTACTTTATAGAAAATTTATAACGACAGATGCGGTATTCAGGGCCTTGAACCAATTTTGCTGCAATCAAATGTATCACATTACTAGACGCATCAAAATAATAACGATGTTAAAATTACATTTTATCGTTCTAAAAAAATCCCGTAAAATATAATCTACAAGCTATTCCACTAACAGGTACAGTTGTCACAAAAAATAGACTTGATTATATAAAAAAAACTACCACTTAGTTATTAGCCCAGAAGTCAGAGACGTGTGTGGGAGGGGGCAACATATTATTATTCAATAAGCAAACTCATCAAATTCTTATTTTAAGTATTTCTTTTTGCGTGAAGTAATAATTGTTTTTCGGTACACGAGCCACAAAAATATTTACATAGTTTTATGAAGCGTAATACTTGTGGATTTATCACAATTCCAAGAAACTGAATCAAAATGGTTATCTAAACTGAATTTAGAACCGACCGGAAGAATTTAATCTGATATAATATTTTTCATATAACTGTATGAAACATCAGATAACGAGGGTGATTAAAAGCTACTAAAAATAAACGTGTTATTTCTTAGATAAAAAAGTGATTTCACAATTGTTAAAATTAACAAGTATCTTTAAGTATTTCCAGATGGTTCATTGTTAATTATAGTTTTAGAACATAATTTTTTCCAATGTCAAATACTTTTACCGAAATCGTTATATTTTTTTCTGCAAACAAAATTTTCCATCTGACATGACACGTAATCAGATGCTATGAATAACAATCTAAGGCGCCTTGAACTAAATTCGTTCCTTTAGTCTTGTTTAGTTGGAATAGTGTCATATTTTTCAAACGTAATAAGATTTTTAAGACCAAAAATGTTCTCTGGCAAATAAGTTATCTGATGTTCAAAAACTGACCTTTAGATAATCAATTTTTTTTAGACGCATATAGACTCGGATGTTTACAAACATAGCATCATACTGAAAGAGACATTTCTAGTTGTTACAAGTGATGATTTCACTCAAATTTCACTCGATTTTACTCAATATGTATCAATTTCTGTCCACACCCGATTGAGTAAAATTTTCACTCTATTAGTTTGAGTACAACTGAGTGAAACTATTGCATCAGAAATGAGTGAGTTTTGCTCAAATTCAAGTAACTGCTAACTATCAATTGAGTGACTCTTGACTCTATTCTGAGTCTGAGTATATAAAACCAATTTAGAGTTGACTTTTTCTCTAATATGATTTAAATTTAACTATTATTGAGTAATATTTTACTCAGACTTGGGTTATATTCTCTTTGAATTTTAATTTAAACATCACTGTATTAAAGTCATAAACTACTAAGCTGCCACAGTTATTTCTGCACAGATCTGTTTTAGAGGCAATATTTTAGGTCTCGATTAAAGGAATTGGTGAATTGATAGGGCAGTGTAAAAAAATTTCACTCAAATTTCACTCAAATTTACTCAATAATGTATCAATTTCTGTCCACACCTGATTGAGTGAAATTTTCACTCTACTAGTATGAGAACAACTGAGTGAAGGGAGTGAGTTTTACTCAAATCCGAGTTACTGCTAATTATCAATTGAGTGACTCTTGACTCTATTCTGAGTACTCGTATATAAAACCAATTTAGAGTTGAATTTCTCTCTAATATGATTTAAATTTACTATTATTGAGTCATTTTTTACTCAGACTTGGTCTTTAATTAACTAAATATTGAGTGCAAAAATAAATCACTCATAAATGATTAGTTAGGATATACAGTGTTGAAATTAATTAGACGCTATACAGCGTGTTCTGCAAATGATGAACTTTCAAATTAGGAGAGATATTGTAAAAATAATTTCAAATCTACATTTTTTTTTGATAGTATATATTAACTCTTGAAGTTAAGAGATGAAAATCGGTATTTTGTAATAACTTGTTTGTAGTTTATTCAATATGTATAA
Source organism: Anoplophora glabripennis (assembly GCF_000390285.2). Lineage (NCBI taxonomy): Eukaryota > Metazoa > Arthropoda > Insecta > Coleoptera > Cerambycidae > Anoplophora > Anoplophora glabripennis. Next base: position 53,734 of record NW_019416424.1, on the reverse strand, counting down.
TTTTTGGGTAAATGGTAAATGTTATTTGAAATTAGGTCTACTAATGTGGACAATTTACTTAATAAATTTTATACTTTCTTGAAATTTTAATTTAAATATCATTGTACTAAACAGTCGTGGTGGTTTCAATACAGATTTGTTTTAGAGACAATAATTTAGGTCTCGGTTCACTGATCGGATAAATAAATTGCCATAACCTATATTGTACGTTACAAATACATAATTATAGATAACAATTTAACTATCCGTTTATTTAACCAAATATTAATGGAGGCTTAATATATTGTCTTTAATTATTGTAATTAAATCACTGCATTTAAATACAATTTTCACTAGAATAACCAGATAAACCGATACTTGTCCAACTCCAAAGCACACCATACGCCATACTGCCATTCACCACGCCACGGTCACTAGATAATGTAATGGGACGATGGTAACAGACAAAGATTTGCATGTGCATCTGGATGTGAAAAATGGTGGGATCACACAGTAATGAGGACATTTACTCCGATTTAGGTACAAGTGCACCAAATACGAGTTTATGTGCAGAATTTATTTAAGGAGTACCTATATTTGAGTGAAAGTACTCAGTTTTAGTTTAAATATAATCACAAATGAGTAAACTGATCAAAATGCCTAATATTGAGTGAAAATGTACTCAATAATTTCACTCAACGGATTCACTCCGAACCTAGCAGATGTTAGACATTCGTGAATATAATCTTGCAGTTCAATTTCTGTTAGATCTGTAATTGCCTCAATTGTTTTTATCAACTTCGTTGTCCAAATTTTTTTAACCGCCTGACAGACCAGTTTCGTGCTTAATAGTCCTCACCAGTATGCCGTAGGTGAGGCGACTAAAAGATGATCTAGGTATTTGGATGTCTATCTACCCTCATTGTTTGAGTGCGAATGGGATGATTTACGATATTGATCACTGATGAAGGCTTTAGTACTCAGAGTAGCTGTTTCTCAAAATACCATTAGTAAACAAACTTTATTTCGTCAAGTGCAATACTGGGCTTGCGTTTACTGTCGTATGATGAATCTCGGAAGGATTTTCGCTCATGTTCTCAAAATAATTCGATAAGCCTTCAAAGAGCCATTCACGAGCCACAACTACCGCCAAAACGACGAGACAAACGACCTACAACGTACATCAAATGGGGAAACAAAATTTCACCGATGTTTCCAAATTTTCCCGATATTCCCCCACGAAGCCCTGATTGCCGGCAAACACCATCAGCTGTAGCAGACGATGCTGAAAGAGTATGCTACCGATCGCTGAGCATCAGGCGCGAAAACTTTCACCACAGTTCCGAATTTTTGGAAAATAAAATAATTCCAAATTTTACGAAATCCGAACTGCAGTAAGACCTAACCAAAATCATTTTCAGTTCCACATCTCCTCGAAAACGGTTTGGCGTTTTTCAAGGAGGCTAATTTTTCAACTTCAAAGCGGACACCACTGCAAGACCCTTGCGGACCCTGCCAGTAATCGCTATTGCTTTCATTTATTGTAAATCGAAAATTTAAGTAAAGCTCCAATTTTAACAAATCAAAACTGAGTTAAAAATTTCTCCTAAAATTGTACGAGCTCTACGCTCCCACAGCTCATACCACACAGGCTTTGTCCAATCCTGCGTTGAAGACCCTGTGGGATAAAAGCTTCTAAAGACAAACAACTGGTCCTCCAGTCGAACCAAAAGACACCAGAGTATAATCGCCAGTGCTAACAAACAAAAAGTGCAAAGCGCCACAAAATAAAGCAGAAATAGACATCGTTAGTAATAATTTATTTTTCAAGCTGTAGTTTAGGTATGTACAGTTAACTCTTAACTGTACTTTTCCTTCGACGGAAAAATTAAGGGAAAGTACCAAGACGAAATAGATGCTTTGTCAAGACTTTGTCAAGGATGGTGATGACTAATTTCTTGGAAGGCAAATTCGCAACTTCGGTGGTTGTAAAAAATGTGCATTGCCATGGAATATTCATACAACACTAGTAATTATTTCATGTCCGTTGTTGCATCCCACAATTATTATGCAATGCACAGTGGTATCTACGTTTGCGGTTGTATAGAGTTCTTTTGAATCGAGTTGCAACAACGGAAATCCCGAAAAACATACATGAATGAAATTCAAGGCTGGAAGCGTTCAAAATTAGGTTGTTTAAGTGAGTTTTGGTGTATTATCTTTCTGACAAGTATGTACAAAAATCCAGAAGTTCAAGTTCAACACAAATTTATAGCATGGAATTCGTCATGGTCATAGGTTACTCCTTATCCAATAATTCAAATAAGTACTTAAGTGAATAATCGAATATATTTTCAATATTTAGTTGACGTAACGTTCGTAATGAGTAACTCGACGCTTTGTCTTCGTGGAAAAAATTTGCCGATTTTTATTTACCCTACATTAGAAAAATGTTAATTAATTATACGGTAAATAAGGAATCATAATGTTTAATGTGTTTGTAATTGTTTGTAGTGTTGCCTTGTTAGTTATTACTGTTATTAGTAAATAATAATTATTACTACATTATGACCTAACAAATATAATATGTAAAAAATACGCTTCGCTGTAAAAATCACCATTAACAAACAGCGTGCTTGTGGATGAACAATTTAAACGTATGACCTAAATTTATTACAAGGAACATATCTGATAAACACAATTATACATATTTTTGGTTTTCCCCTTTGAGTTATTATTTACAACACCTTATCGCACAGCTCGCATAACATGTTTAGACTTATTTTTGTGTTAGATCGTAGACAGATTCGCAAAATATTTTGAAAGCAATAAACACCATGTTGTTATTGTGGTATTAGCTCGAGCCTGTGACTAACAATATTACGACGCGATAATAAAAAAACGATCAATCTAGTAAACAGGGATTTGATAGAATTATATTCTTCACAAACAACTCATTTTTACTCTAAATTATATATAATTCTTTAATTTTTACAGCTTTCACGATCCCATGCCACGTTTTTTTATTTTCCTGTTCTCACTCTATTAGTATGAGTACAACTGAGTGAAATCAGAAATGAGTGAGTTTTACTCAAATCCGAGTTACTGCTAAATATCAATTCAGTGACTTTTGACTCTATTCTGAGTTGACTTTTTCTCTAATATGATTTAAATTTAACTATTATTGAGTCATTTTTTACTCAGACTTGGTATTGAGTGCAAAAATAAATCACTCATAAATGATATAGTGTTGTAATTAATTCACTTCGCGGGGCCTTTTCCTGTCCTGGCTGAGACCCGCCGCCGCCGACTAAGGCCTATTCTCCTGGCGATTACGCTTTTCTGGAGCATCTAACGGGCCCCTATCAACTGTGGTCGAGATTACAGAAGCAATATGTAAGTGGCATCATTCAAATTACTCGAAATTAATATACATTTAAACTCACTCAGTAATGAGTACATTTACTCTGATTTAGGTACAAGTGCACCAAATACGAGTTTACGTGAAGAATTTATTTAAGGAGTACCTATATTTGAGGGAAAGTACTCAGTTTTAGTTTAAATATAATCACAAATGAGTAAAATGATCAAAATGCCAAATATTGAGTGAAAATGTACTCAATAATTTCACTCAATGGATTCACTCCGAACCTTTATTGCTTTCACTCACACCGATTTTTTTACAGTGTAAGATCATTATCATGTCATTAATTTTTGCCATGTATTGGGAATGAAGACAGAAAATCGAAAAAAAATGTACTCGACCTTTCAAAAAATAAGCAAATTACCCCTTAACTCCCGTTAATTCGACGCCCTATTTCGCAAACAGCTGATTTTCCAAGTTGACTTGAATATTGCAATTCAAAATTAAAGTGCAGTGGATCCCAACTTTATGAACATAGTGCTATGGACGGATGAGTGTTGTCTTAGCTGTACTGGCATTTTAAGTAAGTAGGTACCATACTACTCTTTAAAAGCAATAAGTCACACAATGTATACGTACTACAAGCTGAATAATTAATATAATACTAAAAACTGATATTAAATTATAAAACATAATGAAACCTGTTTATTCGTTGTCGTTCATTACGGATTATAAAACGCATTAAAAGCTAGGTTAATAACCGAATATTACGGTAGGTCAAGATTCACTCGATAAACCTTTGTGGGTCAGCAATCAGAAGCGGTCCAGAAAGGGGTTTAAATAATGTTTTAAAAATATTTTTTTCCAGCGTAAATATGCAATTTAATTTTTTTTTTAATCGCATATTGGCATTCTACTCATTTTTCCCTATTGTTAATGTGTATTTTGTATTTGTCTGTTTTTTTTCAGTGCGAACTTTTTACAAAATGTAATTATTTTTTTTTAACTAAAAATAGGGCGGTCACACAATTGATTTTTAAAATAATTATTCAATTTTATAAGCTAATTTTAAATTAAAAAAAGGAAATCACTCGTTTTTAGAAAAAGCTCGATCATGGAATTCTCCTTGAAAACATTTAACTTTTCAGAAATTTCAATTTTACTTTTAACTTTCTATTTATCCTATAATGAATATCACTGTTTTTGGCTTCATCTGGTGTGCCTCAAGAGTCAATACTTGGGCCGCTGTTATTTATTTTATTTGTAAATCATCGTTGTTGATCTTGATGTTTACTCATTACTCTGTGCTGATGATATGAAATTATATTATACTGCCGACAACTGTTACGATTGTGAACCATTTCAAAATAATCTTAATAAAATTAATGAAAATTATTGCCTAAGTAAGCTCCCTCCAAACGTTAGCGAATGTAATACTTTGTCTTTCAGTAAGAAAAAAGTTCCTATTCACTTCGGTTGCAAGATAAACAACGTTGCTTTAACTAAGGTAGTCGAGTTCAAAGGTATTCTGTTCGACTCTAAGTTAATCTTTAACAAGCATGTTGATAATATTGTTTTATCTGCATACAGAAGCTTGGGCTTTGTTATTCGAAATTCAATGGGCTTTGATGATACTCAACTTTTAAATTTACTGTATAACACTTTTGTTGAGTTCAAACTGGATTACGCTTCAGTAATTTGGAAACCTAGCTATAATAAATATTGTAATGCAGTCGAGAGTGTGCAATGTCGTTATTTAAAAATGTCTATCCTTCAAATTAGATAGGATACACTCGACTGTTGGAATTCCGCTACATGAACTGCAAAACAGATTTTCCTTTATTGGCATACAAGATCGGGAAAATGTTTTAGATCCTACAAATTAATTCATAATCTCATAGGCGCCCCTAATATTTTAAATGTGTTACATTTTCATGTTCCTAAATTTGATAAGCTCTATTTTAATGCTTTTTATTTACCAGTACCACAGTTTTAAAATTTTACCTCTGTTTTTATATGTGAAAATTGAAAAATACATCTCTGTGCAGATTCAGCCTGATATATTTCTCTCCAGAACTTGAATTATTTGTTTGTGTATACATACTTTATATTTGTTACTTTTTTATTGTATTGATGTTTGATATTAGTTTTTCAATTTTTATCTTGCAATTTTCTCCCAACCCCTTAAGTCCCGTAAATAAATAAATCAATAAAACTGGGGATATATTTTTTGAAGTATAATTATTATGAATCAAGTGAACTAATAAAATTTACAAAAAAAATTTTTGTCTTTAAAGTTAAACCAGTTTGACCAAGTTTCATGAATCTACATAAAAAAAACTTCAATATTTGAAAAAAGGATTTTTTAAATTTTAACAATACCTTGTAAATTATTAGTTTAGATCATCGGTACATCATTTTTTTACTTAAAAGTAATACGCCCAATTCACTCACTTTCCAATTCCTAGCCGCCCCAAACACCGCCAGAGGCCGATGCTGTTGGCAAAATACAAAATTCACCTCAGTTTCGATTTTCGGAAATTAAAAACAACAAAAGTACCATGCCAAGAACATAAGTCGATCATGAGTTGCAGTTGCTGATAATCCAGACGGGAAAAATCCAGATAAGCCAATGGTCCCGACCTAAGTCGGACTTCGCTACAGGACCTCTGCGGACCGATCGAGGACCGTGATTGAACGTCAACCTGATGCCTTCAGTAGAATAACCAGCAAACCAACCAATCAAAATAGACTTAAAAAACGCCCTATTTAAGTTGTCCAAGATATTGAAAAATAATCTGGGAGATTAGGTGGATTGCTAGTTAGTTGGATGCGCTGTACTTTTAAATAGAACAGGTATTTCATAGATCTCTGTTTCAAAGAATATTTTGTGACATCGCGAATTTAGGTATTTCTGCATGGACCAAAAATATTTTGAAGAAACAAAACACTTGTCAAATCGATATTTGTGGAGTTTCCGGTTACAAATTTTACAGTCCATTTCGTCCAGGTCCGGCGTACCCACGTGCTGGGGAGAAGAAATGTTCAATTTCATCTGGTAACGGTTAACAGTTAGCAATAATTAGAATTTTTAATATAATATGCTCTTACATAAAGTATTTAACATTCGTAGGTGTCACGTTACGCAATCAAATAGACACAAACGTACGCTGCGAACATGTGCTCAGACGGCTGCAAACGTGACTCTGCCACAATAGGCTTTGCCTTCAATTGCGGCGGCCGGTTGGACGGTCTGCGCCACGTGCAGAAAATCAGAAAATCTTATCGCTCCTGCATTTCATGTAGTTTACATATTTCCTTTACCCGCTTATATAATCAAACCGTTCTGTAGGTTACGCAAAAACAGATGCGATTAGCATGTTCTGAAGACATCCAACAAGATCTATAAATTCTTTTACTTTTTGCTAATTTTACAGTTGCGGAAGTAAAGATTTAATATCTGTCAGATATCTGCCTGACCTCTTATCTTGGTTAAAATGGTACAAACTATAGTAGGATCACATTCGATGCAAAGTAATAAATCATTGCCTGTCAAGGGATCCAGTGCCATACGCTTTTAAGGGTTTTAGAAATTGAATAATTTCTTTATACATTATGAAGGGACGAAGGGATCAGTTCACGTCTGGCACCCTTGTTCCTACAAAAATTCCTTTATTCTCATAAATTATTTATTTTAAATGTAATTTATTATAAATCCAATTTGTTTTTTAAATTCCACATATGTACTACTACTACATTTTACCTCTGCACGCGCCACTGTTGTTTACTTGTTTTTTGGAGGTGCTCTTTGATTTACGACCAAGCTCGTCAGGTTAATATTTGACGTATAACCGACCACTTCGTACACTCGATGCACCTGGGCGACTACAGCTACTACCAGACACAGTGCGTATGCAGCGGTGTTTCAGATTTAAAATGGTTCATCTTACGCCTCCTAAAAATGATGACACGATTTTTCTTTGATGAAAGACCGACAACTTTTTGCTCTACTTTGCATCGAATACGATCCCACTATAAAACACAAATTCTACGGAAATTTTGAAAAAAAAAAAACAAATCTACTATCTATAACACAAGCCGACAAAATATCTCAGAGATCAGAATGTACTTCTCTGAAGGATTTTGGTGCGCTGAATTCGATTCCGAGGTCCAAATTTCTGAACTGGCTCTGGTTTTCGAGATATTCGAACCTGAAAGTGCCAAAATCGCGATTTTTTTGACATATTTGAGGTTATGTCACATGGATAGGTAATTTTTTTTGCTAAAAGCATTAATGGGGTCTTAAAGTACTATTCTTACTCTTTAAAACGCACTTGGATATATCCCGATATCATTTTCGTCTTTGAGAAAATCGCTTGTTGAAATTTAGTATTTAGTTTGACTTATTTCTGACACTTTTAGGTTAGGATATCTCGAACACCAGAGCCAATATTCGTGTTGTCGCATTAAAATTTTGTTAGCCTGTGTAATCAGTATGTTCATGTTCTTACGCGATTTAAAAGCTACTTTCCTGAACTTACCCCTTCTACAGGGTGTTTCAAGGTGACGGCCCATTAGAATTATTTCGGAGACTACTTCGATTTGAATTTTGAAAATCAACTAAAGTATGGTCGAATTAGTGCAGAAAGAATTTAACCAAAACCAGTAACTTCAAATGAAGATAATATAATAAATGTGCTAGCCTACTTTAATGTTCATCCCGAATCCTCAACTCGTGCCGCAGAGTATGATTTAGGCATTTCGCTAGCGTCCATTCACTTGATGCTAAGAACTAATGATATGCGTCCATGCAAATTTAAGCTACTTTCTGCTCTTCATCCGGGTGACGCCGTGCAACGTGTACAATTTTGTGAAACGATGTTAGTGCGATACCAAGAAGATCCACAATTTTTGCAACATATTATATGGACAGACGAGTCAAAATTTACGAGGGAAGGTATTTTTAGTAGACATAATACTCATTTGTGGTCATCTGAAAATCCTTGTTATCCGGGAAAGAAACTTTCAAAATATATTTAGCGTAAATGATTTTTGTCTAATTATAGATAACCAAATTTCTTACCATATCTACGAAGAAAATTTAAATGCCGACAGATATCTCAATATTTTGCAAACGGTTGTGGCAGATTTTCTAGATGATATACCTTTAGACCACCAAAGGAAGTGTTGGTATCAATTAGACGGGGTTCCACCTCACTGTCACAATCAAATCGATCAACAGCTGACTGAAATGTTTGAAAATATGAGACGCCTAGGACCGTGAAACTGGCCAGTGAGGTGTCCCGACTTCACTCCAATAGATTTTTATGTTTGGGGTATAAAAATTCCAATTAGGAATAAACCTCGCGACAAGCTTTTGTCACTATAATATTATAATATATTTTAAATTAACACGATAAACAAGAAAAGTACCTAGTTATAATACGTATTGACTTGATTTATTGAAATAAAAGATGTAGAAATATACTGTCTTATTAATAAAAGACAGTAAATGTCTGATATGCATCACCCTGTAGACTTCACTACTCCATATAATTTCAACATGAATTATCTTTCATACCCAGCTAAATAATATTCGGCTGTAAACATTACCAACAGGAAGTGCCTTAAATTTTTAACTAGATTGATAATTCCCTTGTGGTCACTGAAGCAACAGGCTACAAAATTGTGTAACCTTTGTAATGGGTTCAACAATTCATTCGGAATGTACGCAAATCTCAGAGCAAATTAACGCTAAACGTGCCTACTTTGCTGCATTATACATCATTTCAACATGGATACTTGGTCACTGTAAGTTGTATTCTTGGAATGAAAAAAAAGTCTTAGCACCACCACAATGATACTGTAAAATTTAATTTGACAGTTTAATAAACAGCAAACAAAGAAACGTAACTTTCGTTGTTAATAGAAAAAATGTATGAATATTTCTTAATATACAGTGAGATTATAAATTTGTGTAGAAATATCCTAATTTTGGATAATATTCATAGTTTTCGGACTTTGTGTATGTTAGAGGAGAGACACAATCTGAACAATATGGAACCTGTATAAAAACAAACTTCCTAATAATCGGCAATCCTGTGTACGTTTGCCCTTGAACGTTCTGGTAGATATCGTCTAGAAATATATTTCAAATTAGTAAGTAAACAACAATGGATTACTGAGTCACATCTGAATGTAGATACCTAATATTCTGAGCCACATCTGAATGTGAATATCTAATATTTTGAGTCACGTTTAAGTATGGATATCTAATATCCCGAGCCACATCTGCAGGACATCTAATATTCGGAGTCACATCTGATGTGGTTATCTAATATTTGAATGTGGATATCTAGTATTTTTAGCCACATCTGCATGTGTGTTATTTAATATACTGAACCATATCTGAATATGTATATTTAACACTCTGAGCCACATCCGAACGTAGGTGTGTAATATTCTGGGCTACGTCCGAAAATTTAAATTTAATGTTCTGAACCACATCAGAATGTGCATATCTATAATTTTGAACCACATCTGAATGTAGATGTCTAATATTCTGGGCTACATCTGAAATGTTGTGATTTAATATTCGACTCACATCCGAATGTGCATATCAAATATTTTAAGCCACATCCTTGTGTGGATATCTAATACTCTGAGCCACATCTGAATGTGGATATCTAATATTTTGAGTCAAATTTGAATGTGGAGGTCTAATATCCTGAACCACGTCTTAATGTGGACATCTAATATTCAGAGTCACACCTGAATGTGGTTGTCTAATATTCAGAGTCACATCTGAATGTGGATATCTGGTATTTTTAGCCACATCTGAATTTGTATATCATATATTTTAAGCCACATCTGAATGTAGATGTCTAACATTCTGGATTTCATCCGAATGTTGAAATTTTATATTTTAAGCTACATCTAAACATCATTTTGAGTCACATCTGAATGTGGATATTTACTATTCTAATAATCTCTTCTGGCTACATCTGACTGTTGAAATTTAATATTCTGATTCATATCCGAATGTGCATATCTATAATTTTGAACTACATCCGAATGTGGATATTTAATATTCTGATCCACATCTCAATGTGGATATCTAATGCACTGAGCCACATCTGAATGTTGTAATTTAATGTTCTGATTCGCATCCGAAAGTGCATATCAAATATTTTGTGCCACATCATTGTGTAGATATCTAATACTCTGAGCCACATATGAAGGTGGATATCTAATATTTTGAGTCACTTTTGAGTGTAGATGTCCTGAGCCACGTCTTAATGTGGACATCTAACATTCAGAGTCACATCTGAATGTGTATATCTGATACTTTTAGCCACGTCTGAATGTGTATATCTAATATGCCACATCTAATGCATCTGAATGTAGATGTCTAACATTCTGGACTACATCCGAATGTTGAAATTTGATATTTTAAGCTACATCTAACATTTTGAGTCACGTCTGAATGTAGATATTGATTATTCTAATACTCTGAACTACATCTGAATATATATGTCTAATATTCTGGCTACATCTGACTGCTGAAAAATATTCTGATTCACATCCGAATGTGTATTCTAATATTTTGAGCCACATCTGAAAGTGGATCATCTAATATTTAGAGCCACGTCTGAGAGTGGATATCTAACATCCTGAGCCACATCTTAACATTAACATCTAATATTCAGAGCCACATCTGAAGGTGGATATCTAGTATTGTTACTCGTCCTCTGATTTGTTGGAAAATATATATTTTTTTCAACTGGCAGTATTTGGCCCCTGAAATTTTTAAAAACGCTTTCGAAAACTAATTAGAGATTTTGCGAGTGACGTAAATTTGGGAGGTTTCTGTGGCTCCATGACTGATGCCAACGAATGATCGTCTATAACTCAAAATTTCAACAAACCGTAGTCATTTTTGAGATTTTCGTACCCGATTTACTATTACATAATGTTCGGAAGAGATGTTTTTGCAATTGAACGTCTTCTTCATCGAATTTGTTATATTTCACTAATCTTTTGAATAGCTGGAAAATACAAATTTTTAAATGGACTCCTTATTAAAATTCCTTAAAAACTCCAAAATTCATCAGACAATCGGAAGAATAATTTTGCTAATCATTTCTTCTCCAATATATTTCTCTAAATTCGATTTGTTTAAATTTTACTGCTCTTTTGAATATCTGGGCAAATAAAAAATGTTATTCAGCTCTTAAAAATTCTGATGAATTTCTCTAAAACCAATTCAAAGGCGTAAATCCCAAAATTGCCAACGGATGTCGATTTAAAGGAATTCTATAGTTTCGTGGTTGTTGCCGATGAATTTTCGTTTATATCTCAGAAATAGAGATCCGGAAAAACCGCGATCAATTTCAGATTTTCCAGAAAATGTTCATATTAAAGTTATTTTACGAATAACCTATTTTCATTTAATTTTTACTACTCTTTTGAACAGCTAAAAAATTAAAAAATTTTTGTTTGGCCCTTGAGATAAAATCTTCCAAGATTAATAGAGGTCGAAAATGCCATAAAATTTTGCGTAGGACGTCGGTTTCGGAGGTGTTTGGTTCAACATCGTTGCCTATTGTTTGAAAATTGATATCGAATAATGAAACACTCTGTATATAACCATATAAAACTGTTTGGTTCGAACATATAAAGTAACTAGCGGTAAACGTTTATTTTTTTCTATGCTAATCCATTTTAGAATCCCATTGAAAAGTAAATAATGAACGTTCTACTTTTGTTACGTCCTATCTCACCTTGAAGACTGCAAATGTAGATCATCTCTATGTATACGTAATAAGTAAACAAATGAAAGTTTAATTTCTAATTTTGTTCGTGCCTATCTTTTCAAATAAGTTAAACTTATTCTACTTTGCAGAACGATACGTGCATATAACTGTTTCACTGATTGGAAGTGTGCAATCCTCTCTTTAGCCTAGAATGACACAAATATAATTTATAAATATCCTATCAAGAAAAAATGTTTGAATCGAAATTAACACTATCTTTACCTGTAGTGTGATTCAATAGTTATTTAAAAACACAACTAATTATATTTTGTAACATCCAGCTGTGGTAACGATACCTATTTAATGAGTAACAAATATTTATAACAATTATTTGTGTTCGACTAATTATATGTGTACGGTAATATCTACGTCAGAGCTGATTGCATATAAAAAAATATCAATCGTGTTCGGTATCATTGCAATTGGAGAACAGTTTCTTCAAAGTAGGTTATGTAATCTGTAGTAAATACAAGAGATAAGGCTAATGGTTAAATCTGTGTCAGTAAGCATAGGCGTAGTAAATCAATATGACAAGCCCAAAAACCCACAAAAAAATTGTAGGAAGAGGAAGAAGACCTTGTCCGTGGTTTCGAGGTTATGTTATTACTTTAGTCATATCGACTAATATTTTATTCATTTATTTTTAATACATAGGAGTTTCCAGTGCTTGTTTGCAATACTGAGGCTGTCGTTTTATGCTAATATGCGCACGAAAAAAATAATACATGCTTGTACGCTTGGTGGCAAATAACTGTTCACAATTTGCGACCAACCAAAAGCAATGCATTGAGATTTTTAGCATTATTTTTCAATAAAAATAACAAATATCGATTTTTTAGGAAAATAAGCTTTTGCCCATTAGGAGTCATCCATAAATTACGTCACACGTAAATGGGGAGGGAGGGTATCACCGAAATGTGACAATGTGTGGCAAGGGGCAGGGGGGGGGGTCAAAAGTTTTGTGACGTCACATGTTAAAATTTAAAATACTAAAACGCGAAATTTAGATGTGAATAAAAAACTATAAAAATCTACGAACTTGATCTATATTTATTAATAATTTAGCATTCTCGCTATGAGATTATCTCTCATGCAACATTAAAAAATGAAAATAGCTGTTTTCTCTCGATTATTTTTAAATACATGCATAAATTTAAAAAATGTGTGACGTCACATCAGGAGGGGGGGATTATAAAAATGTGACAACCTGTGACAAGGATGGGGGGAGGGGTTCAAAAGTCCTAAAATTCGTGTGACGTAATTTATGGATGGCCCCTTAGATTCGAATTCAGGGAGTTAAATACATACAGACAAACAGACTGGTGGGGCCACCAGATCAGCCCACTTTTTTAATTTTATAATAGTAAAATATTCGTTAGGCATTTTTTCGTTTAAGTATGAGTTTCGCAGCGAATTTTCTGCGCACGGCAATGATTGTCGGAACCTCTGGAAATAAATTAATACACATTACCAAAAAATGGGACAAGGATACGCGGATGTAAGCCGCCTAGTTAATTTCTGTTCTTCTAAATCTAGCAGTACGGTCAAGAACCTGACCTAGACCTTATGGTTACGAGATTATTATCCAATATTAACAAACTAACGACAATATTATAAATCTTAGATAGTAAAATGCGCCTACAGCTAAGTGAAATCTCGGTATAGCAAACTGTCCCATTGGCCTAGAAACGTAGGGTCAAACAGTATGCAAGCTAACTTTGTGTGACTCGACTCTCACAACAATCACTTTGCCTACGCTGAAATGCCTAAATAGGTGCCATACGCTCGGCAGTAGCTTCCTCGGTCAAGTTTAAACAAACGATTGCACTAACGCGCTTAATATTAACAAAATTAGCAGTTCCAAAACTTTTTCGACGAGGTAGTTGTGCACTTGCAACTTTCCTTTCAAGTTTCTAATATTATGTGGTTATGTTCTACGCAAAAAATACAGATATTAAAATAATAGACTTTATTGCTCGCGGGTTTTGAAAATCAATATTTAATTTAGTCATTTCTGTTTTTATATAAAATTACTGGAATTGAAGCGGACAGAGTTGAAACTATAATTTGTGAATACTCTTTTTCATAGATGTTGACTGACATCAAATAACTTGAGTCAACAACATTGTGATGTCGGTATTATATTACCATTGTTCCTAACTGGTACAAAGTTAAGATCATCGCCACTTCCACAATAAAAATTATCAGCCTTCTATTTTTAAGAATTAAATATAATGCAATAAGTTTATTACAGTATAATAAAGGTTTTTGCCTTGTGTATTTATTGAACGATTATAGATAGTTGATAGTAATGTTTAAGTGACCCTTAAACTTGGAAGATTTAATTCCGCTTTCTCTTTGCTAAATTGTAATTATTCAATTTATATTAATTGTCACTTGATAGCTGAAATAGCTGAAATTAAACAGTTACAAATTTAAATGTATTCAAGACGATTCCAACGCCAGATTTCCTAAAAAAAAACAATTGCGCAAAGTGTACGCGTATTCCGTAACCCGAAAAATTAATAAACAACATCGTAAAATTTATCAAAGTAATAAAACTGTAATAATGAATGACATTCTAAATTTTATGTTAACCAATTCCGTGTGACTTAAAATAATCATCTTCATGCGGATGTCCAACAGTTAGGCCAGGAAATATAGAGTTGGGCGCGACTTTTTGTTTCGACAAGCTGAATTTATCACTATAGATGCTAAATATTATGTACAATAACATATTAGTTTCCACAGTCATAAAAATGGGGGGAAGATTGTTTACAGGGTGGTTAATTGTATAATTTTTACGTAAATTCACGTTTTTCGCTTATAACTTTTTTCCGTCTAGCTCTTACCTCTTTTGAATTATCTTGAAGAACCCCTTTATTTTATCTTTTTTCAACCCTGGCAGAGGGTTGAAAAAACATTACTGTCACTTCTTGTTATTATATACCTCAAACTAACTTATATCAAAAATTCAGGCAAATTGAACAAAATTGCGGTTTAAAGGCCCATTTAATTGGACCAGTAGATCTATAGCTTCCCACATTTTTTTTTAGAAGCGATATATAAAATTCAACTTCCTTCAGGGTGTTAATTAAGTATGTAAATAAAGTTTAAGAAGCCATTCTTTGAGCCACTTATTTCCCTGATTCGCCGAATGTTAAAAATATACAGGGTGTTTATTAAGTGCTTGTACAAACTTTAATTTGTGAATCTTTAACTAATTTTAAGATAAAAAGTTCATATGAACATGAGTTCGCAACAGCTTGGTTCTTGAGATACAGGGTGTTCAAAAAAAATATGTTTGGTATTTTGTTTATATTTTTCTCTAATTTTCACTAATAAAATGAGTGTAACATAGCACATGACTCTTTTTCACTTATTGATTGACTTATTGATTCAAACTATTGATTTATGGACCCATGTTTATTTGACCTTTTTGGTTTTAGGCCTCCCAAAGAATCTCTACGTACTCGACTAACACCCTGTATACTGATGAAATTTAAAATTCTGAGATTTTAAATGATGCTGATTAAAACTATGTCTGTTAAGAAAAAAGTGATGATACTGTAATACATTTTTAAATTGTTGCATAAGTGGGTCAAAGATAAACATAATCATATATTTGGTCTGTTACAACGTATTATATTCAAAGCACTATCAGTGGTTTGATACAGTCCATATTCTACAAGGTAATAATTTTTATCATACCAATGTGAAAAGCTATCTATTAGCTTCCTTTGTTATTGGATTCATAATAAAATAATAATGAGTATATTACGAGCAGTTTTTTTCCCAACCCAATTGAATAAATAACATATTTTGGTATACAAAACGATTATTATTACACATTGTCTCATTTTGGCAAATCATATCTGATGTTTTCTTGGAAATTCGTACTTAAATGGACATGAAATTCAGATAAACAATTTTCAAATTAAACCGTTGTTTCTGTTTTCGTTCGAATATAACTCTCATACAAACAAATACAATGGAAAACAAAGGTACCTCAAAACATGTTTTCAAATTTTACAGAGATAAAATACTTCGATTAAAAAAAATATTTCGATCAATGCAAGCAACGAGTAAATTCATCGCCGTAAACATTTTTCATGCAGGTTTTGAATAGGTCGTCCAGTTTCAAAAGTTCACCGACAATATTATTTATTTCTTCAAATAATAGTCCAAATGGGCCTTTAAATCGCAATTTTGGTCAACTTGCCGGAATTTTTGATATAACTTAGTTTGAGGTATATAATAACAATAAGTGACAGTATTTTTTTTCAACCCTCATCCGGGGGTTGAAAAAGATAAAATAAAAGGGGTTTTCAAGATAACTCAAAGGGGGTAAGAGCTAGAAAAAAAGTTTCTTATAAAAGTTGTAAAGCATAAAATTCTACATAAAAATGGTCTATTGATTTTTCTTGTACTATTAAATTTAACAGAGTTAGGGAGATTAGGATGATTTCAGCAATTTAATAAATCATATGCAGAAAAATGAATAAATTTTATATTTTTTTTCAATATACTCTAAAAAATGTAAACTATCTTTTCAGAGAAATAGATGTATTTAATTTTTAATAAAAAAGTTATAACAATTCACAAAGCGAACGTGATTTTTTGTCTTTGTCGTAAAACAAAATTTCTAAAGAAACTTTTCATTATTTTAAATAATCAATCAAATGGCATAGAAAAAAATTGTTTTAGTGTTACATCATACAAATTAACGATAAAAAAATTGAAATTTTCCATTCCAAAAATGCAATCAAAATTGCTTTATGCAGTCGAATGAATTTTCTTTTACTAATTTCTCTTTTTCCTACAACATGCTGGTCAAAAATCTAACGTTACATATAATCAGTGCACTCGATTGCATCCTAAGTGATACGTGTGGAGACTGTATTACCGGCCAATTAATTGCCTTACACACTTTCCATAAGAAAGCGAGTCGGAAGACAGTTCATAAATCGTAATCTTCGCATTGTCTTGGGCTATTTTTGAATTTAACGCATTTCTATTCATTATTAGTCTACGGTTTCTTGGAAACTCACGAATGAAACTGCAATTGAGACGTTTATCTGTGTGCATACAGATTTCATATCTGAGACTATCGACGATGAAACCAAGTGTAATAGATAGATTCAGACATGCAAGTTGTCGAATTTTATAGTATGTTTATTTTAAAATGCACCAGTCACAAAAATTAATGGATAAAAAAACTAGGTGATTTACAAAAATCAATAAAACAATCTGCATTCGAATATTTTCTAAAAAATTTGGAATAATTTTTATTTTAAAATTAAAATTACCGCTTCGAGATTCTAGCTGGCAATCGAAACATCTTCTTTCTCTGTCTCTTTTTTCTTTTCGGCGTGTAAATTTTTATGTGGTTTTATTCATGTTTATAACCGACAATCTTAAAGTTGTTTTTGTAACAAATACACTTTTAAATTATTTTTACTAGTTTTAAACATATATTGTATGCCAATGGCTTCATCACAATTTTTGCAAAAATAAATTGTTCAAACAATCGTAACAGAAGTTGCAAATATGCAAATGCGAGGGTACTGTTACTTCAAAACATATATTATATCACTGTTTTAAATGTAAGTATTTATATAGGAATTCTCATAAATATTGAGTTAAAATTAATTGTTTATTATTATATTTATTTAAAAATAATATTTTCTTGCACGTCATTAAATTTCTAAATTTATCAAAATATTTTCTCGATTCTCTATACACATTTTTTTTTAACTTAAAAGACAGTGCCATCATAATTTCTACGGCATTAATTAAGTTTACAGTTTCGGAGAATTGTTCCAACGAATATGTACTAACAAGAATTGACGGCATAGTTTCTAAAGTTATTGTTATATGTGGTAGTATTGATTTATTGTATTGCTTGTAGTCTATATTAAATATACTCGGTTTCCACACGCTAGCTTTTATTACTGCTATTTTGAAACAGAATATAGATGTTTACACTTTTTAAAAATATACCTAAAACAGATCTGCACCTGTATTTGAAAAAATACTGCGATGACTGCAATCAAAAATTATTTTAAAATTTAAATTTTATTGCTGACATAGCTGTGTAGCGGCTCTGGCGTAATACATATCTAATTCAAAATAACTGTTATTTTCAGTAACGCAAAATTTGTGTCAAGTGAGATAAAAGCCGCATTATCCAATAAACAATTAATGTATGCTAAAGTAAACATATTACGTGTTTTAAAATAACTGTATAATTTCTTTTTGGTGAAACTAGTACGCACAACCGAACCGCCGAACAATGGGAGAAAGGTAAAATGTAACAGTTTGTGCCGAAGAACGAGGAAGAGTAGAATATTTGACCCCTAAAATCTTGGCCCTGACTTTAGTAATAACTTTCATAATATAGAGAATTATACAACAAACACTGACCTAAATTGCACCAGCGTTCGGTTGTTTTCTAATAAGTTTGCTACTCCGTCAACAGCTCAGTGGCGTTCTACATCAGATATCATCATCTGAAAGGTGGAATGGCATTTCGGAACCACAAACTACGAACCATCTAACACCATTTTATTTAACAAAAGCTGTTACAGGACGTTTTGCAGTACTGAATACAAATATTGATATTTTTATCTCCATCACAATTAATAACTAATATAATTACTTTGTCAGCCTCTTACTAAAGATATTATTACATTAACCGTAAAAAAATATTTAAATAAGGCTAATATAACTTTAGAAATTTACTGGAAAATTAATATTACGAAGGGTTTGCACAATACGTCCTTGTTCTCCATCTCTCTAAGGTTTATAACTGATTACTAACTACTGCATCGTTCAAATTTCATGGAGACGCACAAGCGTTTATCGATTAAGTTTTTAGTAGCTTCCAACTATGTCTTAATCTTTCAATTATATTAAAGAAATTCTTCAAAAACATACCTTCATTATAATTTGTCAACTATCACACACTTCCCAAAAATATTTCTAATTTTCCTTACAGACAAAACAGGACACCTATCTCATTAATGACCAAAAGCGTAGCTTCCAAAATTACGAATGCTACTTGGAAGA
This sequence comes from Anoplophora glabripennis, assembly GCF_000390285.2. Classification (NCBI taxonomy): domain Eukaryota; kingdom Metazoa; phylum Arthropoda; class Insecta; order Coleoptera; family Cerambycidae; genus Anoplophora; species Anoplophora glabripennis. The sequence goes on along the minus strand of NW_019416424.1, from coordinate 34,504 downwards.
TAAGGAACGTACATGACCACAAAATACCTAACAATTGAAGGAAAAAGATAAAACCATATCAAAAGCGCTGAAGATTTTATCAACAAGATCGAGATGTTTCAATTTGATCCAGACGGCATTCTAACGAATTTTGAGCAACGTCCGTGTTTACAAGACACCAATTAAAATAGCTTTAGAAGAACTTGGAGCTTTGGCAGACAACCAAGACTCATCGCAGAAGACATGGATGGGAGTTCCTTTTTCTATTCTTCTCTATCCAAGCGCCTTATCAGCCCTATTGTGTGTACCACTGCTCAGTCCTATTCACCAAGTAGCTTTGTCCTTTTTACAAAGTCCCGTCACTCTCCTGAGCCGAACTCACCCACTCATTTGTTCTTTCCTTCAAGAGATACTCCATAAGTTCCTTAGAAGGACTTTGCCTTGGCCTTGAAGTCCAGTGTTCTGTCAATTTGCACAGAGACCTGACCACACTGGGAGATGTACCAAAGAAGGGCTCTGGGCCAATGAACTTCGTTACGGATCCCTTCCTAGCAAGTTCATCCGCTTTCTCGTTTCCATTAATGCCTTTGTGTCCTGGCACCAAACACAGTATAACTGTATTAGTGGATGAGAGTTTAGTGGACTTGGTAAAAATATGCACCAGATGAACCTTCTTCTCCTTTAGAGATCGGTTTCATGAAGAAACTGAGAGAACAGCTATCGGTTTACCTTCATCATCATGAAGTTGAAAGATGCTCTTGTCAAGACGGAACCTCATGGTACACTTGGATGATGAATTATGATCTCAGAAGAAATGGATATGGTAATTGAAATATGGAAGAGCCAGGATATATTGGAATAAAGAAAAAGAATATTCTGTCTCACAATTAATGATTGAATGATTTCCGGGCTGGTTGTCGATTTGCAACTCTTGACGTTTCGAGAAACATATCGCACTCGTCTTCAGAAGTTACTCTGAAACTAGTGGTCTACTAATCTTATCACTATTTATATTTGATGTGGTTACTGATCCGTGACGTTCTGGTGGGTGACCTCGTACGCGTTGTTGACTCTCTTCCATACTGGCAGATCCACCGCCCCTGTTGAAATTGTTCGGATTTTTGTAAATTTCTAATGCTTCTCGGGGTCAAAATCTTCTCTCTCTCCCACCATGTTGGGTTCACTCAGATCTACTGTGTCCCGTGTTCGCCCTATGCTCTGCTACTGCCGATTTTTCCCAGTTGTTATTTTTGAGGTGACTTTTGTGTTCCTTTAACCTCGTGTTGATGTGCCTTCATGTTTGTCCTATGCAGACCTTAACACAAGAGCAAGGAATACTGTATATATCGGGGCCCTGGAGCTGGTCGTTGTTGCAGGTCTTTGGAAACGCTGCCGCCACCTTCTTTATAGTGCGGAATACTGTGTTGATATTCCTCTTTTTCAAAAGGCGCCCGATTTTATCTGTACAACCTTTCACGCAAGTACTCCCGTTTCTCCATGGGCGTATGTCTCCTTCTGCTAGCTCGTTCGATATTTCTCGCTGTGTAGCCATTCCCTCTCAGTGCCGTGCGTAGGTGTTCTAGTTCCTCGGCCAAGTGTCTTGGCTCACTGATGATTCGCCCTCGATGGGAGGTGGGACTCCGCATTCAGATATGTGTGAGTTGCCTTCCCATATACTCGACGTCCTAAAGTGCCATCTGGTTTCCTCTCAACCAAAACATCCAAGAAGGGAAGGGCGGTATTTTTTTTCTACTTCCATGGTAAACTAGATATCTCGTGTATCCCATTGATCACAATTAAGTCTGAAGAAGAATAAGCATGAATTTTTGAAGCGTATTCTGGAAAATACTTACATAAAGTTGTTTTGGACACTATATCATCAAGAATTTTATTTTCAAGTTCAATGGAGCGGGCCAAAAAAAAATAATGTGCTTTATAACATGATATACAAGTTTTTGTGGCTACCGTCTTTCCTTCATAAATTTTTGGGACTAATATGAATAGTTTTTCATTTGACGCGTCTGTTATGAATATTAAGTACTGTTTACTGGTAATTCAAGACGCAATATTAATTTATAGCTCTGAATAATTCAGACCCTAACTGACGGCACTGCAACTAGGTCCATTATTATTTTAAGATCGCTATTATACCATACTTTCCACTCATAGTACCAAAACAGAAATCGTACGACTTATCGCGTTTGTTTTATTCCGGCGCACGTGGGCTATATGTTAATGAACTTCAACAAAAATTATGACGAATGTTAAAGTTTAACGTACTCTCTAAGGTTATTAAGTTTTACATAAATTATTATTCAAACTTATAAATCATTTCGCAACCCTTGGAAAAGTGAGGAATAAACAAACTAGAGTGCGTTGAACCTGATGTTAGAATGTAATGTACTAAGCGTTTTTCGCTTATGTGATTATATTTTTATACCAGATGAGATAAGTACTATTTATATGTGGAACCAGCATTCCAATCAATAAAAATTGCTAGTTCGATGGCCTACCGATCCCAAAAACAATGCGCAGATAACGTGATTTTACAATATTACGAACTACCTTCATCTGTGACGACTTATCGAATTTAAATAAATAAGGAATTGATTTTCCGTTCTTATCATCTAACTGAAATCCCAAAAACTGTACCGAATACTCTTTTTTACTATTACGATTTATTTACTCTCATTTTTGTTATTATTGCTCATTATTCCATTATAAATGTTCGAAATTCACCCACGTTTCGAATTTTCCGGATTTTCCACCCCGCAAAGCCGCAATTGCCGCCAAAATGCTACCAGAGTTACCAGACGATGCGCATACGATTATACCGCCCTGATCGCGCAAAAGTTTCACGCACCTTCTGAAGATTTCCCGCCAAGCCGCCACGAAACCACGATTGCCGCCAGAAGTCGCCAGCTGTATCAGACGACGACGACGCATGTCCTTCCTCGCATATAAGCCACCAACAGCGCAAAAAGGCGCCAAAATTCCACTACACTTTCCAAAATAGGCGAAAAATAAGAAGTCCAACACTTACACCCCCAACGTCATTCATCAAAGTCGGCATTAATCGCAATGATTTTCCGCAGCCCAGTCCTTTGGAGACGCCCGCAATCCAAAAACACAAATTTTTCAGACTGACCCGGACCACACACCAGCACAACTTGCGGAGCCAGCGTCGACAGAGTTTGAACGTCAGCTCGAATGCAGTTTAATAACCAGTTTTGGAACCTGATCACTACATGTTGTACCATGCGAATTTTTTACATGGTGATTTATTGTCATTAAATACAAATATCAAATAAATATTTTAATTTACTGTTACTGCTTTAATACTCGTATAACTTGTGAAATTCGTCACTTTGAAGTGGGTTTGGCAACAACGCATAAAATACTCATGTAAATGAAATAGCAACGATGTTATGTAAAATTAATTTAAACAAAAAAAAAATATAAATGTACGGGGCTTCAAAATTATTATTATTTTAATTCATTGGAAAAGGCCACTAATATGTAAACGATTTGTTGCTTTTGTATAATGTTGTGATGCGTTTTAAGAGTTAAACATTATTGGTTTTATGACACGTATAATTACATTAAGGAGTATTTTTAGGAAATTACGAAGACAAGCATAACCTAGTTTTATTTTTGGACATCTTCCCTCGTAATAACCAACATTTTGAATGTGAAGTGACAAATACGTTCCAATAATAGAAAATAGTTTTTAAAACGGCCTGACAATAGTAACGATAGAAATGGTAAGGTTATCGTAGGGCATGTTTAAAAGTGAAATATTAAATAATCTGTGAAGTGGTAAGTCAAACTTCCGCTCAGATTTATATTTCGTAATCGATTCTTCGGTAAACATATTTTCTATTGTTAGTGGTAAGATACTGAGTCAAATATTTTTTCTTATCGTTTGAAAAGTTAAATATTATTTATTTGGTGACGTCAATAATAATTACGATACTAATGATGCTTTTTGGCAGATAACGAAAGCAAGCATAACCTAGTTTTCATTTTGGAACTTCGTTGATAAATTCACAGAATTGGAAATCAAAACGAAAATTAGAAATTGATAAGAAGGTAAAAAGTTGACGTTGACTCGAAAACCATAAAAAAAATTATAACCTTTTGTAGATGTGTTCATACCTAAAATTAAGAATAAATTAATTCAAATATAGGTATCTGCATTCATTTTGTATTGTATACATCTGTAGGGTGAGTCAACGCTGTGGCAAAGTTAGTTAAGTAAGTATCGCTAGAAAAATACACATTTTAATAATAATTTGACTTATACAGGGTGATTCATTTTCGGAGGGATGACCAAAGTTGTATTTTTTTAAATGCACCCTGTATTTGAGTGGATATTTATATTTTACAAGCAATTGTCACACTTGTTGTACTAGGTTCTCCGTAAATTCTGAAGTGGTCACTGTTTATTAATCTCATACAGGGTGTTCACAAAATCGAACCAAATGTTATCTTTTTCAAAGGCAAAAATTTTGATTTTTTCAAAAAAACTTATTTTTTAACTAGATGTGAAAGACTTTCTCAAAATCTACAATTTTCATAATAGATGTTATATATGTTTCAGTTCCTCATATTTTACATTAGTTTTAGCAATTTCTTTATTTTTTGTGAAAATATATCCTAGTGGAACAAATATTTGTAACTGTCAATAGTTTTTCCTGTCACTAGCTTTGTAGTATTTTATGTATCGACTGATTGTTTTGAAAATTTGTAATTTTACGTTTTTTCAACACAGTTTGCATATTCGTATTTGCCACCTCAAAAAACTACAAATTTTCAAAACAATCGATACATACACAATACACATTTAAAATATAGCAAAGAATCGAAAATATTTTTTCATCATTAACACCCTGTAGAACGAAAAGGAGCAACAATTGATTAAAGTATGTTTGGCTCAATCGCTATATTTTGACGTTAACAATCTGCCATTAAGCTGTGTACCATTATTAATGACTCCCCCTGTATATTTTGCTATCATATAAAAGATGTCTAATTCACTAAAAATTCAATAAAAAATTCAGGAAGCTGCATAATTTAGGATCACTGTTCTTTTCTGCAAAAAGTAAAGATACATTTTAAGCAATGCTTTTTTGTTTCAACTCATTAGCCCTATTACGTCGACTATATTTATGGTAAAAAAAATTAAAATAAAGAAATTGTGAAAAATGTCGTAAAATACAGTGTGTCCCAAAATTCATGCAACAAAATTTGGTCATAGATTCTTAAGACAAATTTAGGGGACCCGTATTTTTTCTTTTTGCCAACTGGCCCCCTCTTTCGGAGTTACAGCCCCCTGAAATATGCCCCTAAGAAGTCTTTTTTATATCTCAAAACCATGTTGTACGAGAATCACTAAATTTGGTATATAGGGGTTTTATGACATGTGGAATCTCACAGTCCTACGCTTTTTGGCGAGAAACACCCTGAAGACACTTTTTCGTGAGCCCCCTTGTCTTTGGAACCAGAAAAATTTGATAGCAATTTTAAATTATATTAATAATAATAAGTGTTCGTTTAGATTATTTCAAAAGCTGCCAAAAACTAGATTGATTATTAAATATAGCATTTGTTCGATTTCATAATACTCCGCAATAGCCATTATTTTTAGATACACTGCTTGACACAATTTTTTGTAGGTTATAAGTTTACGTCTAATTAAAATTTATTTGTCATAGTTGATGTCACATTTTTCCGCTATTAAAAGCCTAATATCGTTTAATATCAAATTATTCCTGTTATGTAAGAGTGTTACAATGTATAACCGTACAATTGCATAATTCATGAGACCTTTGAACAAATGTGAATAAAATTAGCATAGTTTTTAATCAGATCATTTATTTGGGTATTTCGCAACTTCAAAAAAATGGTAAACCACATAAAGTTAATAGTGTCAAAACCATTCAGTTCGATTGTTCCGTTACATTTATAGAATTGATTAACAAATATAATTTTGAGAGTAACTAGAAACATCATTAATTTTTTTCGGTGGAGTTCTATGAAATGGCCGCCTTACATTCAATACTACTAGACTACGTATTTATTGACAGATTTAATTCGATTTTTTTTAAACATGGAGCTTAAAAAATTATATTTTTTATTACAAATAGGTTTTAGTAACCGAAAATAAATTCAAATCTTATGTGACGTTATAATTTTTAAAAGTACTTTGGAGAAGATAAGGATCAATCATGTATAAGATTAGTAATACAGTTTAAAAAAATAAAGTTCGGTTATTTTATGTACAGACCTCGTACAAATGATACTCATACATGGTGTACGGTATATTACAATAGCATATCTTGAAGTATAATTACATTATTAGGTATAAAGGAATCCACGCCTACTGAAATTTAACGGTATGATGATTAGGAATTTTTCTCGGAACCAAAAATATTTTCATCATTGTCCTTAGAATAAATAATGCGTCACAGTGATAATAAAAACAATGACCTGTAATTCAAGTAATGGAGGTCCAGAAGTTACAAAAATATCAACGTTCCTTTCCGTCTGACAACATGATGTAATCCTTTTATAGAACATTATAAATTCGAGCTGTTTGCAATCACGTAGAAGATAATAACGAAAACGTTAACCTTAAAATTAGATATTTGTCAAATTTCAAGGATCTTGAAATATTACAGTATTATTTTCGACCTTCGGCTTATATATTGCATTAAAAATTGATGTAATACTTATAAATGCATGAAGTCATGACACAATTTAACTTCGATATTGTTTTCATAAAAATACTACTGCCGCCGAAACAACTACGTAGGTTGTGAATTTTTTAAATGAAAATTAATACTGAACATCGCATTGCGCTGTCATCGTAATTACCACATAGACCAGGGCGGATCTGTCGAAATATTCCACTTCTTGGATGTAAGAAGGGGCAAGCTAATTTTTGCTGGAATACCTTCAGTACAACTCACATAATAAAAGTGTAGATCCCTAGATCTAGGCGAGGTCCGGAACATTTTCAAAATTGCAAAAATATTTAAAAAATTTAAAAAAAATACCTATTTTATCTGAGTTTTTTACTTATATCTTGGAACCTATGAATTTTGGAAGAATATTGAAGAGGAAAAATAGATTTAGAATTGAATTTTGCACACTATACTGTAAGTCAAAAATGTTTAAATTCATTACCGATGTGCAAAATCGCAATAATTGATGAAAAAAAGGCAAAATAATCAAGTTTTTTAGATAATTTTTTTAAAGTATTTTAATTGCTCCGAGGGCATTCTAATTCTGGTAAAAAAAGACTTTAGAGTATAATAAACCAACACACCAAATTTCATTAAAATCGGTTCTATAGTTTTCGCAAAATAATTTTTTGAAAAAATTGTGAAAATGTTGCACAGCCTCGAATAAAGCATCTAGATACTTTCACATCGAAAAGACAGCTAAACCTTTCAATTTTTGAAAAACTGAAATTATTTGATTAGGACGGCCACAGTAAATTTTTAAAGTTAACACACAATTTTTATATTTAAACAATTAGATTACATTTATCAATTTGCAATTTAATTTTTTCCAAAAATTATAATTTTAAAGTACTCGGAAAGACGCTTCTTAAAAACAAAGAAGTTAAATTCCGTTTATTGGTTCTCGAGATATAAGCGGTCAAAGTTTATCGGCATTTACCGTTAATTTATAAATAATTTAGCAATAATCTTTGATCCAGTGGCTTCGTTTTTCCGAGTTCTAAGCTGGAAAAAATTTTCATATCCATAAGTTATCGGCAACATAGATAAATCAGCGGAAAAGCTGTCCCTCGCACGCGCGAAAAGTGACTCAAAACTTCAAAATGCGAAGGTACGAAAAAAATTACATTATATCGGCTTCTAATGGACCAATTTCGATCTTTTTTTAATCCGATGCCTCGCGAGCCAAGGAATTCGAATATCGTAATGCCAACTGTCTAATTTGCACATATTTTGTTATTTATGCATTAAATATACTTACTCTATGCTATTGCATTTTTTCAATGAAAAAATATTTCAACACTGAATATGAATGTACATATTTAGTTATAATTTAAATTATTAAATTATATATTATTTAAATAACTTAAACTAAACTTAAACTTAAACTAAAACTAAAACTAAAACTTAAACTAACCTTAAACTTAAACTAAACTAAACTAACTAAATAACATTTGTTTAAACAAATTAAAAAAATATTATTTTCCTTAAAAAACAATATTTTTATGTAAAAAAAATCAGGAAATGATATATTTTTTATGTATAAAGTTTATTTTAATTAGAATCGAGTGTTTTAATTTACTTACCTGTAATTTAATGCTAAAAAATAATACTATTATGCATATTACATCCAAAAACTCGATTCTCATTAAAATAAACTTTATACATAAAAAATGTCATTTCCTGATTTTTTTACATAAAAATATTGGTTTTTAAGAAAATTGTTTATTGGTACCACTGAAAAATTACTTAATAGTTTATAACAAATTAATAATTAATTATTGCAAAATGGATCGTGCAGTTGTTATTATTTTCATGCGCTACCCCAGATTAAAAAAAACGTTAAAATTGGTCCACAATTACCGGAGATATCGCAAAATTTTCGGGCAGTCAAGATTTAAAGTCTCGGAACGTTTCTGTCTTATTTCCCCCACCACATTCCAGGTGTAAAAATGTATTCGATGACGTTTTTTAAAGGATTAAAAATTACTATAAAATGCATTTTTTTCGATATCTTTGTTTATAAATAAACAAGTTATGAATTTAAAAAAAAAACGCTATCTCGGCTAAAAATGATCCTAGAACAATTTAATTTTTTTTTAAATTTGTGAAAAATTACCAGGATTGCGAATATCAAAGCGGCTTTAAAAAATATTTATTCTTCGCAAAGTTATGAACGAAAAACCTTATAAACAAATTACACTGTTTATATGCCGTTTTGAGGAGGTTAGACTATGAAATTACAATTTCCAACTGCATATCTTGAAAATATAAGTCAAGGCGAAACAAATGAGCCCTCATAAGGCCCTTTATTATAACGCTAACAACCGTGTTTTTGCAATTGAAAAAATGCTATCTCTAATAAACAAATGCAAAAATTCGTACACAAATAAATATTTTTTTACCAAATTTTCAGGGTTTCTTAAGCGTAACAAAATACAACTTTTAGGTACTGCAGTTTATGCTCTTTTCTTCTATTTATAGCAAATCCAAATTTCGCTGTTTTTTTTGCAATTATTTAAACAAATTGTTAATGGATTTTAATTTGGCAGGTCTCTAATGAAGCGTTTTTTGAAAACCTATAAGTATAAACAAAAGCAAAAACTCCTGTTGGAGAACGCGTTTTAATACAGCTAAAAAATTCAATTTTTAGTAATTTTTACATTATAATCATTGTTTAAACAATGATCTTGTTGCTTTAAACCGATACTTTTTGGGAAACATTATTTCTTTTTGCCTAAACTAACGATTAAACCAAGTTTCAATCTGAAACGAATTACCTTTTGATTTACATGTATTACAAATTTCATTTACTGGGCTAAAATAGAAAGCTCTTTACACATGGGCGTTCGTACATTTTCTAAATTTTACTAAAGTTTCCAGTCAAAGAAACCTAATAACCAGAAGGAAAATAAAGATGATGAGTTCTTCACAAGACCAGAGTTTAGTTCTAGAAGAAAGTTTCTCTCTAATAAATTTGAAAGCAACAAAATAAAAACAAATCATCTCAGGTGACATTAAAAACAAATACTCAATTAAGAGCAGCATGCAACGTGACACGGATTCGACAAGTTAACAGTAATGGAATGGCTTTCAAATGTAAGCCAAGTTCTATTAGCGATTCAGTATTTGAATGTTACAATATAAGCCATTTTTATGAGATAATAATTAGTAACAAACATAAAACGGACTTTTAACACTCGTAATCATAATAGCGCAAAATTTTCACTTGTAAAATGATAAAACAAATACAGCTATTCTATATTATTGTTCAATTTCTCCACAAACTGGGTCGAAGAAAGAACAGAGTGAAACGGGAATATCGCAAACGAGCTTTGGCGACAGAGATGAAGCGGTGAAATGTATGTCACAAATCTCGGTCGCACTTTCTCGACCCGCGCTTACCCTCTCTCTCCGACCGTCATATGTCTATAACACATTTAGCACACACTGCATTTAGCATAATGGTTTATATGTGAAAAAATATGCTCATTAGAACAGGCGCTATTTATCCCTACCAACCTCAAAAATACACGACCACATTCTTTTTTTGTCGCACCAATAAAATATTTCAGATGTTTTTTTTCCAATGCTTCAAATTTATTAAACGTTTACGTGGGGGGCAAGGACAATAACCTAAAACTTAAACAATGTGTATACTTACGTAACTAAGGAAAACCAATTTATCTCAATAAAAATATCGAAAATAAACTTTACATGTGTGTGTTCTTCTAAAACTAGAAACGCAGATGAGGCAGAGTGCCACCGTGGAATTTCACCGAGAAATTTTGTATGTCACAGGTTCCTTGATTTTTCCCACGCAACATTTTGCACGGTTAAATTTTCAGATATTTTTTTATTTCATATGAATCACAGTTTAACAGCATCACCATTTTAATATATCCTGTTCATTATTTTACAAGTATCCCCATAAAAAAAAATCACGTGGACTCAAATCCGGTGACAGATGAACACCTCGAACGCCCAGCGCCTTCTAGATGGATTTCCAGAATACGAAACAATGTGTTCAATGAAAACAGCGCTGCTATTAATTCTTATAATTGCTTAAGAATTACATTTATACTCAATGAATCGGAATTTTTACTACAGCAAATCAATTAAAACTTTCTATGAACGTTTCTACACAGCAGAATATTTGATAATAAATCGTCATTCAAATTATTTTTGAACCGAAAAAAATGCTTTCTAATAAAACTCTTTCTCCAGTATTTGATCAAATCACGTCACCCAAAAAAAAAGAACGTTTGGCCCATATTTTTTTAATTAATCGTATTTCAATATATCACACATACAGGGTGTGGCGTGTATAATCTATAAAAATTAAACTACAGCCTCCTAACGATATTTGTAATAGAAATGTCTTATACGAAAAAGTTCTATGTTTGCGGTTTTTTTTCGTAAATTAAAGTTCAATTATGGCTCAAAATATTTTCTCTGGAACGGTCCTGTCCGTGTGCTGTACGATGAGTTACGTGCTGTAGACCAGCCGCGTAAACAAATCGTCGTTGAAAGACAAATTTTGGGGAATTTTTCAATGCAAAGGTACAAACTAAAAAAAATAGATAGGTATTTAACAAAAACTGATAGTTTCTTATTATAATAATTAATAGTAAATACTATCTTAAATGCATTGTCGTTACTGTAAAGGCGGGTATCCATATGTGTCAAATGCCCCGTAACGTAACACCGAACATGTTACGTTACAGCTAGTGGAGACGAAAAATTGTTGCATGATACGTGTAACAAATTTGACACGCGTAAAGGCGGGTATCCACTTGTGGCAATGCTCCGTAACGTAACAACGAACATGTTACGGCCTGTTGCAAAAGGTGACACGGTTCGCTGCGAAAGTATGTGTGGTTTTAGTCGTATCATTCATTCCGTAACGTAACAAAATAAGGTTACGAGTCGATACAGGAACATAAACTCGCAGTATGAACCTGACTGCAATAATGAATTCGTCACTGCAATTGCAGTTAGCAGCAGCGACATATATTTTTATTCATCATACAATTTTGAAGAATAAGAAACGGAAATCTCCGGAAATCTTTTCTTTACTCCACTTCATGGCACAAACACAGAAAAACACACTCTTCCTAGTCACTGCAGAAAACAGACTGACCCCAGACCATATACAAAAGACTGACGAAACAAAAAAATAAGACAAAATCACATGTGGAACAGGCAACGTTAGGGCCAAAAGGGTAACCCCGTCTCAATATGTGGCAGAAATTACTGTTACATCCCTTTGATGCGACCACTAAAAACCGACAACTGATGGTTCGTCCCGGATTAGTTACGCGTGTCAAATTTGTTACACGTACCATGCAACAATTTTCCGTCTCCACTAGCTGTAACGTAACATGTTCGGTGTTACGTTACGGGGCATTTGACACAAATGGATACCCGCC
>NW_019416424.1:0-20423 GCF_000390285.2 Anoplophora glabripennis | reverse complement strand
TTTACAAAAATCTGGAAGTCAAATTTGTTTACGAAGAAATCGATCTACAAAAAAAAAGGTCAATTGCAATCGGACAAATCGATGCCTAAAAAAAAAAAAAAAAAGGAAGTAGATCATCAAATAATCGGTTATTTGAATAATCGGATATTTGAAGATTCGAATAACCGAATAACCGGTTTTCGGATTTCATAAAAATCCGAATTATCCGAAACCGGTTAACCGACTATCCAAAAAACCGATTTCAGTTGCCAGCACTACTTTAAACTACTTTGCGGGTCACTTTTATGTTTTATATAAAAATGATTTCGCCAAGTACTTCCCATGACAGTAAACCCTCAAATTAAATCTCAGATGTATGCAATCATATTGTTTCATCTAATTTATTTGAATGATCTAAAACTGTCTGTTAAAATATTGAATAATTGTTTCACATATTAAAAGCCGTTAAAATTTTCGAGGAATCGTTTTTTTTTTTTGTTGAAACAAACAAGTAATCAAGAGAAACAAGACACTTGCATAGAAATTGTCCACAGCTGCATCAATAGACAATGTTTATGAACTGTTTCCTTTATCGTTCCAAGGTTCAATTGTGATGAGGCTGTAAGGTGGTGCAGTCCAAGTACGTTTAATTATTTTTTTTTTTTATATAGACGTGGATTGTAATATATTTAGTTCTTCATCCTTAATCTTTGCATCCACCCCCGCTTAAAAGCACTAAACTAGTCGTCAAAGTTCGTTGCTCAACAACTGTACATGTTTGCTTGATTTTTCGATTTTCGTGTCAATGTATGAGTTCGAATACGATCAAACCATCCATGGCTAGAGAGAACTAGCGAATATAATGTTGCGGGGAAATAACAAATAACTCACTATCCTAGAGTGTGACTGTGACCTACTTTTCCTATTCAGGTCACTATTCGGTTCTTGCCTCGTTCAGCTAGAACGATTTGTCCCAGAAAGCTTACTGAACAGTTTGCTAATTTTAAATAATACGTAATTATTACATCTTTTTTAAAATTAAATAAATTTGACCCGTTATTATTTACATAATTCCACGCCAAATTAATTTTAGAATCTTATTAAACACGCAATTACTTTTTTGCCAATAATATAATTACAGTATACAGAGTGAAGTCAAAATGTTCCAATAAACATTTCGATAATTCGAAAAGATTCTTTTTATCCTTTCTGTCAAGTGTAGGTAGGTTTGGGAAGACGATACTGCGATTTTAATCTATGATCTGTCGAAATGGCAACGTGTTGCTTAGGAATGCAATAAAAGTGCCATAAAACAGTCACTGGAAGTGTACGATTGTTGCACAATATAACCACTAGACTTATCAAGACCGTTACTGTTGAATGTGGTTTATAAGAAATTAGTCATCCTTCCTACAGACCTGACCTAGCCCCCAGTGACAGCTATTTATCCTTGAACGGAAACCCATCTTGATATAAAGAAATTGACGAAATAGAAATGGCAATTAAATTAGGAAATAATGTTGAAAACAGAGTTTCTGCAAAATTTACTTTTCCATTGTTTGAATCTGCGTTCACTACACGCTTTACTACTTTATTAACTACGAGGTCTGTTCAGAAAACAACGGAACTTTTTGAATTACGCGGTAATGGAGATATTTATTGCATCCACATGTTTTTGGATTGTTGATACATCTCACTTAGTTTTCGTGATGTTGTTATTTGAGTGCAAAGTCTTAATGACGATTTTCTGGAAAACTTCCATTAAAACAAGCTTATGGAGGTAATGCTCTGGGTCGGCCGCAATGCTACGAACGGTTTTCACGATTTAAAAGTGGTCGTCAGTCAATTGAAGAAGATCCTCGACCAGAAAGGTCTTCGACTCCAACTGATGACTCTCACATTCAAAGAGTCAAATATCTGGTCCGTGTAAATCGCCGATTGACCGTCAGAGAAATTGCAGAAGAGGTTAGCATCTCAATTGGGTCGTGCCATGGAATTTTGACTGAAAAATTGAACATGCATCGAATTGCTGTTCCTTGTTTGATGACCAAACAACAGAAAGAAAATTGTGGACGTTTACCGGCAACTCCTTGGACAATCCAATGACGATGAAACATTCATTCAAATACTTCCTTGCTGACACTTCTCTCAGCTCCTTGGGTTCCAAATAGGGTCTCCCCAAGAGCGTCAATCTACTACGGGCAAATCCTGGGCACTCGCAGAGAAGTTTCCTCCACCCAATCACAGCCTCCACAGACCGGACTGTCTACAATAGCTTATATAGATGCTTCTTAAAGTGACAGTGTCCCGTTATGAGTCCCGTCACTCTCCTGGGTCGGATTTTATTCAAGCTCAGTAAATCGTTTGCTCTTTCCTTCGAAGAATACTCCCTGAGCTCCTTAGAATGGCTATGTCCAGTATTTCCTATGTTCTGTCTCAGTCCATTTGCCCAGAGCCCGCCTGACCACACTGGGAGATGTACCGCAGAAGGGCTCCGGGCCAAAGCACTCTGTGTAGCAAGTTCATCCGCTTTCTCGTTCCCACAAATGCCTTTGTGTCCTGGCACCCAACACAGTCTAACTGTATTATTGGTGGTCAGTTCAGTCAGCATTTGTGAACAATCTCACACGAGTTTTGAGCTTATTTTGCGTGTGCCTAAAGCTTCAATTGCAGCTTGACTATCAGAGAATATATATGAGTTTGCGTTTATAACCTTTGCGTATATTCCCTGCCAGGTACGCCATTATCGCGAAAATGTCATGCTTGGAATACAGTAGGGAACCTCCTCAGACTGTAGCTTGCACTCCATCTGGGTCTGAGTCCATATATTCCTGCACCCGTCCCTGTGGCCATTTTGGAGCCGTACGTAAACCATACTAGCCTCAAACTTTTCCTCCTATTTGCTTTGATCCTCTACTATTTTCTGAACAGACCTCGTATATTGAATTGAGACAAAAATTGCAGACCTATTTGAAAAAATATACCTACAACAAGTAAACATTTTCCAAATTACGAAATAAAATGTATACTTTACATATTTGTCCATGTAATGTTATGTAAACCTTATCTTCTTCCACGAATATTTCGTAATGCAGTTTGATAATATTTCCTATATGTTGTTCTCATAATTTTAATTGTGTGATAAGAAATATCTTAAGGTCTTTAATATTTTCTTTGTACTTGGTTTTCCTTGGTTTTGTAAAGAAAATTATTTAGGTCCCATTAAAACTATAAATAAATACGAGTAATATTTAGCATTTGACGAAGTCGAGCGTGTAAAAAACTAAGTTATGTTGAATGGACTACTTTCCTATTAAACATAATAATTTTCCAGAACGGCAAAATAAATCGAACAATGTCAATATCAAAATAGTTCCCACTCTGTATTTTTTCCACCGTCGAAGTTTCTCTTTTGCTAATAGCTTAGCGTAACAAGGTTACGAAGAAATAATGAATGCAATATTATTAAACTTTCTCCGGATAATCTCAATTTTGTTACTTTTATCCGACGTCGGCGCTCATATCTAAATAGTATAGCTTGAAGAGAGATGGCCAAAGAAATGAACGTACACTTCACAAAATCTAGGCTTTTCGAGTGGTTATCTAGCCGTCGCGTCGTTCCAAATTCGATGCTAAAAGTACCGGGTAAAGCAAACGCTAGACACAAAAACGAAAATTTTATTTTATTATACGGGACTAATCCGGTACATCAAGAAAGATTGTTAAAAAACTATGCCCAGACTTGTCGATTAGTATCCCAAAATTAACGCAAGAAATAATTATGAGAGAAAACACAGTTGTCAAAATTTTCCACGACCATTTTGCATAAATCCAACTGAATTTCATTGATACACCGTTCAATTTCCTTCTTCCAAGCGTGGGTGGTTGTGGGCTTGTTGGCACAAACCTTACTTCAAAAAAACCAAAGCAAAAGGTCCCACGGTGTTAAATCGCATGATCTGGGCGATCAATTCTGTTCATCAAAACGGGAAATTACATGACCAGGAAATAACTCATGCAGTAATTGAATTAGGTACAAAAAACTAGATTATCGTGTTGCGATAGCGAGCCCATTAACTGTTATTGCCTGATCAGTAGCATTTTGGAAGAAGATGCCTCCAGTCCAAAATCTACACCAAACAGTGACAATTGTGGACGGATTTGTTTCTCAACGGTCCCTCGTGGATTTTCTGAACCCCGAATGCGACAATATTATCGATTACCAATGCCATCAAGAAGAAAAATCATCATCCACTTGTTTCATAGCACAGCCCCACAAAATAAAAAAAGTGGGAGGTCCAGAAGACAAGGCCTCTATGTTTTTGGGGTCGCTGAATCCGAATCCGGTGCCCGTTTGACCCGATTAGCTCTGGTTGAAGGTCAGTTCAAGGTCAAATATAGAGAATCAATTGGCAACAAAGTGAATCTACATATCTATATGTTTTTGGGGTCAGTGAGTCCGAATCTGGGGTCCATTTGACCCGATTAGCTCTGGTTGAAGGTCAGTTCAAGTTTCGACATACAGTATGTTGAAGTTTGTTACTTTCTAAGTGGTTTTCCTTACTTATCTTTAAATCGGCTAAAGATAAAAATGTCAAAATTTGTACACTAGTAAACATCAATTTTGCATTAAAAATAATGCGCAAACGGTTTCTTTCTGGAAAACAGTGTCGCCGATACAAGTAATTGGAGGGGTACAACGAAAAAAAATTTGTTACAAAATTTGACATTTTTATCTTTAGCCGATTTAAAGATAATTAAGGAAAACCATTTGGAAAGTGACAACTTCAACACACTGTATCTCGAAAACAGGGCGTCTAAGAAAAAACTTTACATGAACTAAATTTTTTGTATATTTGTAGAAGTCGAGTATCATATTGTCTATAAAAAAGAAAAAAAAAATGTTATTTTTTCAATTACCTCTAATATTTTCCCATGAGGAACTTGCACACAATTTTTTTGGAAACATGAACGGGACACCCTGTATAATGTTCTTTTTTTCATTTATCTTTTACCTTACAGATAAATGCAACGGTTTCATCTTCGTATTATTTAGTGGACGTATTCTTTAAAATTTCAAACTACTTTTATACAAATGGCGTTACACTTGTTAGTGTATAAAACCATCTTTATTACTCATTACCTTGCAAATTGCCACAACAGTGTTGAAAATATGATTACATTAAATCTGTTGCAACCTGTTTCCATAAAAGATTTATTTTTTAAATAATAAAATGTTGTAAAATAAATTGCACTAAGTCTAAGAATTACTTTAGCTTTTTCAAGCAAAATTATGAATTCATAATGTTCTGTCCGTTGAAATAGAATAATGTTTCATTGATCGAATCGAAAGGTTAGAGAAATATGAACGATTTTTAACACATACATATTTATTATATAACGGGAAAATTTTAAATGAATACAGTAATTTACAAAAGAAACTATTAAACTTTACTGATGTTTTTAATGAAAATATAATAATTCCAGGGCAATACTAACAAAGTATGAATTTACCCCTGTCTGGCTTGAGCCCATTCCTCTTTGTGTTGCCCTTCAATAATAAGCCGTGGAGCCTAAACATCATAAATGAAAAACACATTTTTCCACAACATATCCACCTACATATATTACATTTGTTTATTTATTTAAACGATCGTTCCCTGTAATATGTTTTTGTATATACAATTTTTCACAAATAGAGTTTATTGATGCAGCCTTTCAGAATGGCAAAATACCCTTTATGCGTCCGGTCGCAAGCAGCATGCTGCGAGTGCACCGCTGTTTTTCGGTAATCTATAAATATAGGCTGCGTTGGCAAATTTCTTTGTACAAGTTTATCGGCCCCGTATTTTTTTAGTAGTGTCGGAGGTATGCCCTCTACCAGTGGCGTAGCCGTCTGTGGAGCTCTTTTAACCTTTTTTCACTCAAATAAAAGTTCTCTCGCGTTACGCCTTAAGAAATAAATAAACTTACCTCAAATCATCACGTCTTTGACTGATGCCTGAAAACAAGAAAAAAAACAGCAATTAGAATCGAGGTTATAATAAATATACCGTTGTTGCTTATATTCATTTATATTTTTTGGAGAGAACATCGTAATCTTTTGAATGAATTTACCAACGAGTTGTGTCATTTTGTAACATCAAACGCCAAGGTGTAAAATCGCCAAATCTCGTAATAACTGTGAACGACGACCATGAAAGAAAAAACTGTTCGACTACTTATCCATTCATGTGCGCAATATTCATTTTCTTTAAACAAACGAGCCACACTTGCCTAATTTGTCCCACAAAATATAATTGAATTGATAAGTTCCCCGAATCTATTTTTTTACTGATCTTTCTATTGTTAATCGTAATTTCACCAATAAAACAGCAGTTTGGGCATCGCTGCTGTGTAATAGATGTAATGTAACAGTAGTAATAATGGTTTTTATATTCAGTAACTGGGTTCTTCTCCGATGATCTCCTTTTCGAACAAATTGGTAATCGATTATTCTGCATTGAAATATACGGTACCATAAAATTTCTTGCGGTTAACATGGTTCACGGCATCCAGTTCGAATAACTATTCCAATTTCGGAAATTCCTCAAATTTTCTGTAACTGTTCAAGGTCAAAAGGCAAGTGCATTCAAACAAATACAATCGCGCTTTGGGAAATATCGTCGTTATTTTCGTAATATGATGCAATACCGCCGACGTTTTCATTCTAAATTAGTCTCGTATCCTTCTTATAACATAATTTCGAAAGCTTGGAATTATGGAAAAAAAACTGTAAAAGAAAATCTTCCTCATTCAAATTGACATTGAAGGCATAAAAAAATTCAAATTATCAAATTGACCAATCTTCCCTCCATAACTTCATCAAATTGAATTATTATTAACATGGATTAATTAATTTTTTGGAATCTATATTTTTGTAAACAAAAGAAAGAAAAAATTCCAAATTTTTTTTAGTGATTTTTGAAAGACTATAGTAGTAGTAAAGAAGAAGCATTTTGAAGCCTTGAAGATTCTAGTTTTGAAATCTTGAGATGAAAAATTTTTTAATCATCACGGCGCAATCAAAAGAAATAATGCAAGGCAATTTTTTTTTATTCAAAACGGCACATGGGCTTAAAAAAAATTTTTGTAGCTTAATCAGTGCTAGGGTCATTTACCCTGATTCACCAGCTTCAATTTCAGTTTTTTTGGTGTTTCTCCTCCTGATAGCTCGTTCGATATTTCTCGCCGCGTAGCCATTTCGTCTCAGGGCCGTGCGTAGGTGTTCTAGTTCCTCGGCCAAGCATTTTGGCTCACTGATGATCCGCCCTCGATGAGTCAAGGTATTTATGATCCCCTGTTTCTGGGCTGGGTGGTGGTGGGACTCCGCATTGAGATATCTGTTGTGTGAGTTGGCTTCCTATATACTCGATGTCCTAAAGTGCCATCTGGTTTCCTCTCAACCAAAACATCCAAGAAGGGAAGGGCTCTACTTCCATGGTAAACTGGATATCTGGATGTATCCCATTGATGTGATCCAGGAAATCCGCTACAGTGTTTCCGTGGGGCCAGGTGATGAAAGTGTCGTCAACATATCGTTACCAGCACTTAGGCTTCCAGGGCTGTCTTCTCAAAGGCTTCCATGTATATATTGGCTAGGACTGGAGATAACGGTGAACCCATTGCTGCTCCCTCCGTCTGTTCGGTACCGGACTGAAAAGAAGGTCGATTTCATGCACACTTTTACTAAATCCATTAGGCTCTCACCCATGTCCTGTGCGATTAGTCTTCGTTGCAGTTTCTCCAAGGCTTCGTCGACGGGTACTTTCGTAAATAGGGATGTAACATCGAAGCTCACCAGGATATCTTCTGGTTGGAGTTCAATTCCTCGAATCCTGTCGATAAAGTCTCCGACGTTTTTGACGTGATGCTCTGTCCTTCCTACTAAGTCCCTTATCACTTGTGCGACGTATCGGACTAGGTTTTTTTTATTTTCTATACGATTATTTGCTACATACGATTACTGATACAGCATTAATTTGAAAAAGTGCAAAAAATTAATTTTTCTGCCATTTTGGAAAATCAACGACTACTTTGCAGATATTGCGAATAGCCCACGAGGCCCGTAAAATATGAATTCGATCGGTCGAACCGTTTTTCTTTCCTGAATATTTAAAAAAATTTAAAATTTTGATAAAAAATTCAATTTTGAAAAAATTTTGCGTTCTCTTTGCTTCTTTTTTTTTTCTCGATATGACCATTATTCACGAAGTTACGCCTTTCGAAAATCACCAAAAGAATTCAGAAATTTTTCATCCCAAATTTTTTTGCCGAGTGTATTATTTCTTTTCCTTTATACCCTTTTAATTTGGTTAGACGGCGTAGACGTATTTTAAACGCTTCAACAATAATCCCGTCATGGATCTGTTTGTTAAACTATCAATCATCTGTCTTTTTAAATTTCGTTTCTACGTCGCTACGAACGGTTTAGAAGCGTTTGTGGATCCTTATTCCGACAAACAATTTATGGAATTTACAAGAGTTAATGCCCGAATTGTTGAACTTGTTACGGTTGTAGAGGTAAACGTTTTGGGTAAGTGGACTCCTGTCAAGTACGCCAATGTATTGCCGCTGTTTATAATTTGCAAATACAAAGGCTGAAACTCACTAACACTATTAAATAATGGCATACGTAAACATACGTGCAATGACCTTAAAATTGCAGACAACGTCGATATAAAAGTGAAGCAAAATATTTTGATATTTTATGAATTCATTATGTTTTAAATCATTTTAACCTTTTTATCGCGTCTCACAAACATAAAGTGTAGGTTTTATTGACGCAAGCCTTTTAGTTGTTTTTACCGTCTATATTTCATGTTAAACTAACACAGCAAAGAAGTCTTTAATATCGCAACATTTTAACTCTTCAGAAAATAATCTCTACCGAGAAGCAAGATCAAATATAACCCTGTCCCTGTGCAAAGTAATTTAAATTTTATTACGAGACTTATTACTGGAAGACCTACATTAATATACAAAAACAAGTTCATGTTTGTCAATTATTACAAAACAATAAAATGATATCTAATCAGTGAAAATTGTTGCTCACGAGTTTTTTATGTAAACAGTACGTGGCAATGTGTTTATAATAAGTAATAAATTATTTTGTTATGTAAACCGGGCTCCAGCACAATTTTCCCAAGAGGATGTAACAAAGAAAAATGAACGATTGCAGTTAGCTCTGAAACTGCAACTGCAGGGACGAAGACTATGGCGCGCTTGGCTGACGTCATCGCCGACCTTGACGAAATTACTATTTGTCAATCAGCCATTGACCCTGTTATTGCCGTTCATTACAGACTACTGCGATGTATGAAATGCGCAAGCGTATCCTAACCTTGCCTACATGCGCCTGTTCTCCCATATATCTAAATATACTTATTATTATACGTTATAATTATTTTGTTTTTATATTGTAATCACATTTACAGAGCTAAATATAACATTTTATTTCATTACTGCTAACAATAATAATTATTATTACATAAATTCATAAATAAGTGAATAAATACCATTCCTTTGTTCCGTTAAAAAATAATATTATCTCTTAATCCTTCACTTTCAAATAACATAAATATTAACAATGTTACTTATTGACGTTGTAAACAACTCTATTTTGAACGGCGAAATGAATGTCAACTATTCAATTTCCCGAGAAGTCGATGAAAATTTTTCGGGAAATATTTCCACTGCGCGGTTTCAGCCAATTATTTAAAATATTATAAAAATATTTCCTAGAAAAGCTGTTTGTCACGAGACACATGAATATGCCATCACAAAACTGAATGCAAAACACAGTAATTCGCTCTGCTTCTTGGGTTTTTATCTTTGATAAATATTTATTATTGTTTTAAAAACACTTGCTTTATGGATTTTACACATGTATCCTTGCATATGTAAACACCACCAAACAATGACAATCGCATGTCCCCATCTAATGTATATTTTTTTTTAATTGTACACACATAGACTAAGGCAAAAGTCTACACAATAAAGTTTGTAAAATATGTAAATGTTGTATACAATGTGCGATGTTAAAGTTTTAACAAAATAAAAATATTATGCTGTTCATAAAAAAACAAAAATATTTAGAAGGTATCAAAGATAAAAGTTACGTACCTGATTAAACGAAAATAATAGAAAAAACTCATATGAGGATGAGGGTTTTCCAAACGTGATGTTCACTTTAAAATATTTAAATTATAGTATGAATTTATTAATTCCATTTTAAAATACAAAATTGCAGGGTATAAATATATAAGTGCAAAGGGTGGGTATTTTATATAAAAAATCTCATTTGAAAATACAACCGCTTAAAGAGGGTGCCAAAAATGTTATTCTTAATTTTTTTCTGATACTTTCTACCATAGGAAAGCACACAGTAATAGACCAGGGCGAATCTGTTTTGAGGTGAGTGTCAGAGGGGGCAAACAAATTTTTTCTGGATTACCTTCAGTACAACTCACATAATAAAAGTGTAGATCCCTAGATCTGGGCGAGGTCTGGAACATTTTCAGAATTGCAAAAATGTTTAAAAAATTTTAAGTTGTTTACTTATATCTTGGAACCTATGTATTTTGGAAGAATATTGAAGAGGAAAAACAGTTTTTGAATTGAATTTTGCACAATATACTTACTGTAAGTTAAAAATGTTTAAATTTATTACCAATGTTGCAAAATGGCAATAACTGATGAAAAAAAGGCAAAATAATAAAGTTTTTTGGGTAATTTTTTAAAAATATTTTAATTGCTCCCAGGGCATTCTAATTTTGGTAAAAAAAACTTTAGAGCATAATAAAACAACACACCAAATTTCATTAAAATCGATTCGATAGTTTTTGCAAAATTATTTTTTGAAAAAAATTTTGAAAAAAAATATGCGAATTTTCAAAACACCGATTTCAATTTTTCAAAAACCATTTGAATGGTTGAGCGGTCTTTTCTAGGTGAAAAAATTTTCAAGTATCTAGTCTAGATGCTTTATTTAAGGCTGTGCAACATTTTGAAAATTCGAAAAATTTTTTCAAAATTTTCTTCAAAAAATTATTTTGCGAAAACTATGAAACCGATCTTAATGAAATTGGTGTATTGTTTTATTATACTATAAAGTTTTTTTTACCAAAATTAGAATGCCCTTGGAGCAATTAAAATATTTTAAAAAATTATTCAAAATAACTTTTATATTATTTTGCCTTTTTTTCATCAATTACTGCTATTTTGCAACATCGGTAACAAATTTAAACATTTTTAGCTTACAGTATATTGTGCAAAATTCAATTCTAAAACTCCATTTCCTCTTCAAAATTCCTCCAAAATGCATAAGGTTCCAAGATATAAGTAAAAAACTCAGATAAAATGGGTATATTTTTTAATTTTTTAAACATTTTTGCAATTTTGTAAATGTTCCGGACCTCGCCCAGATCTAGGGATCTACACTTTTATTATGTGAGTTGTACTGAAGGCAATCCAGCAAAATTTAGCTTGCCCCCTCTTACATCCAAGAAGTGGGATATTTCGACAGATTCCCCTGGTCTATAAACAATTTGTTGATTTTTCCCCTACGGTTGTAAGGGGTAGAAAAGGCCACCCCCAAAGACTTGTTTCATACGTAACTCTTTCTTACCATTACCTTACCATTTAAAAATTATATCAGATAGCATGATTCATTCTAAACAAAAAAGGTCTATTTTTTTTCGAAAAATTAACGATTTCTAATAATTGGCGTAGAGTAGAAATTTTATCGAACTGTAATTCATCTAGTTGGCAGCTGTCACGTTGACATTTTGTAATGGCAACTTAATTGTTATAATTCAACTTAATTTTATTAAATATGCGAAAAAGATATTTAAAATTAAATTTTTAAATGGTAAGGTAGTAGTGAGAAAAAAGTTACATATGAAAAAACTCTTAGAGGTGGCTTTTTCTACCGTAGGGGAAAAACAATTTCGCATTGTCTTTGTCCAATATAATTAACGGTTTAAAATAAAGCATTTTCTATTAAATCTTCTGAAACAGTTAAAATAAAAAAATCTCCCGAAATAATTACAAAATGCGTCCTGCGGTTTTTTTCATCGAACCCGTGGCTCGTTTCCAAAAAATTCTCTTTCGCATGTGCGAAAATGCAATATGCATTAAGGTCATTGTTTGGATGAAATAAATGTTCGTTCTGCTGAATCACACGACAAGACGGATTTGCAAATTATTGCAGCGATGAGACTAAAATAACGTTCAAGGTGACTCCGTAGAGCAAAATATTTCAATTAATACCTCTTCTTAGCCAACATGTCCATTGTTACATGTTAGCGTACGGTAAAGTCAGACAAACCTGATTTTTCGAATTTACATTCTATTGATAAACATTTGGATTAAATATGATTTCAGTTGGTTCTTTGAAAACTAATTTCATGCTACATTGTTGGTAGTAATAGTCATTTACCAACTGAATGGCTATTGTATCAGTATGGACAGAATTTATACAGGGTGCAACACTATGACGTGACAAAATTCAATGAGCCTTGGCTTGTCCAAATTTAATTTATATAGTCTCTTTAGTTTCTTGTTGTTTGCATAGTTATTGCTGTTTTAATTCAAATTACGTAAGTATAGACAAATTTAAAATTATTATTATTAGTTTCCAATCAAATGTTCTGATTTGAGTTACTGTGAATGTGTTTCTCACAAGTTGTTGTTGTCTTAAACTGTACACTACGTAACAAGATATTTTTATGCCGGACACCAAATTTTTGATGCGATATTAGAGGTCGTTCACCTTTTTTTATTTAATAACACCGTATTATTTGAATCTCAAGATGTTTTATGTTAGATAAATAATTATGCAAATTAATGCTAGAATATTACAAAAGTCTTGATTTCGTTTTGTTTATTTTACAACATCACTGGTTATATCCAGTAATAATTTTGTATACGTCTTCTGCCTCTGAACGTTAAAAAACGCCAATTATGTTATTTCCTTATTATGTTTCTAAAATAAGCCATCTGGGTTAGATAAAAATTGTTTATATTAGTCTGGTCTGACGACACAAATTTTTGAAAATGTCTCCCCAAATTCTCAAAATCTATTTCCAGTCCAATTAGTTTCCGAAATTGTTTGGTAAAATATATAAATTTTTAACCATTAACATGTATTTTTTCAGAAGTGTAGTAAATTTTTTCAAAACCGAAGTAAATTTTTTCAAAAGTGAAGTAAATTTTTTAATTTTTCACTCTAACGGTCGTTTAACGAAGCCTTTAGAACCGAAATCGGTATCCTCAGCCTGTTATGTCTCGAACGAGCGTTAAAGGCTATACTGGAGTGTGTTATTTTGATTAGGTAATGGTAATAATGGTAAGGCACTTGTGTTGGCAGTGGTGTAAACGCCAAACCAGACGGCCTATAGCGATGCAGCTAGTTAACCTTGGCAGGACTGTTACAGACCAGGGTCTTTCCTCCGTCACCTCCTGCGTTGAGCTTTTGCAGTTCCTGCGGCACACTGTTGCCGCTGTTCGCAAATTCCGCTAGCCGGAATTTTCCTGCCAAAATTAAAACAAGGAATAAGAATAGAAACATTGATATAAACCAAAGGGTCTCCTAGAAACAAATATTTTTTATAGATTTTACAAATCAAATCTCTATTTAATTCGTTCCAAAGAGTTAACGAAACTACATTTTGTAGAGAGCAGTAGCAAATAAACAAAGTACACATACGCTGAAATATACAGCATAACAAAGTAATCTTATAACACAAAACAGGATTGCCATACTGCCCCTTGAAGTCCATGGATTGACTAATGGTAATGTAAAGATCGTACCTTGTGGTACTTCTAAAATAGACGATTTCCAAATGGTTTCTTGATGCGTTGTTGCAAACGTACAGTAGTAGAGGATTTGTCATAGCAAGTGATAAAAAGTGTGTTTAGAAATTTCAGTATTCGAGAAGGATCTGGCAACGCAGCGCAGTTGCATTGCCAGGGAAGCTGATCACAACAATTTCTACAAAATCACCTTGAAAGTTGGACCGATAATAGCCCTTGCATTTATGTTACAATATTTTATGTCGGGGAACATGAACTGTAAAAATAGAGTAATTCGAGCGTCAGGATTATTATTGGAACATGTGGAACGGGCAGAAAAATATGTTTTTAGTTACAAAATGTCGAAGAAATAATGCAATAATCCGTAACCTTGCACAAACAAACAAAGTGTTATTTTTCAATTGAATGATGAGGCTATCGACCATTGCAATCGTAACATTAACAAACAAAAATTATTAATAATATTACCATTACAATTACACAGTTGTTATGTAGTAGTCTAATCTTTTTGTCCATATTTGCTTTTGTAATTAATTTATTTATGCTCATGTCACCACAGCCCAGACGATAAGCAAAATGTCTCAAACTGATTATATTTCGCTTCACTAAAAGAATGCGGTATTAATATTTTAAAGCTTCGGGCAACTAAAAAAATATCTGCACAATTGGTTTAATAAATAAATAATAAAAAAGGCATAATCCAATTAGTCCTAAGCCCTAAGCAAAGTTATGACGTTACAAAATATCTCAAAAGTCAGCTATCGTGCTCTGGCAATTTTTATATCTGTTGAATAAAATTGCGACACGCGACATCTATTATTACTCCATGTAATCAATACTGAAGTTACAAATTGTTTTCGACAACCAGTAAGACAGATAGTTATTCGTCTAGAACTCTAAAAGAACTAAATTTTCAAACAATCGTTTAAAAACGTATAATTTTTTTGACACTGTTGTATTTTCCGTGTGATATGATAACATCCTTCGTTGGAACAGGTTAACAAGTTAAAAAACCAAAACAACATGTATAAATCGTATTTGCATTGACAAACATTATTATTTTAATTTGTTATTAAATGAGGCCATCGACCATGTCATTTAAGTCACAGTAAACTATTTTGGGTTACGCCAAGATATGAATATCCATAACTGTAGACATACGCAAACAAAAAAAAAGTGAGAATTTTTATTCACGACACAAAAGCATAATTGTTTTCAATACATTTTAATGAGTAATAAATTCGGTGCATATTACACATGTCTATCAAAAAAAAATACATAACGTAAATTTATGTTACACGCTGATAAAAATTTTATTTTTGCACTTCGAGGAAAAAGACAAAATTTCTACCAAATTTTCGGCGTTCTGCCGACAGGTTAAATCAATTTGTCTTTATTTCTAAAATTAAATGAATAAATGAATAAAAAAATTAATGCACACTTTAGGATCATTTCAACAAAAAGTTTTTTTTCCTTTTTAAGTTTTCTATGAAAAAAACGTAGTTCGCTAAATGCGTCAAATTTTGATAAAAATACGTAAAGCGTTAGTTATGATAAACTAAAAAAATATTATTTACTATACTGTAAATATGGTTAAATGCAACTTCAAATACATTAAGTGCTATTAATTATAATTGCATTTTTAGGCACAAAGATGTTTCAATTTATTCGATTTTTATTTTTTACCCGTCTACAGGAAAATTTATGTCAGTGTATCTCAAGGCAATTATTTTTATCGATTAGTGCGATATTCTAGAGACAGAGCCTTTACTGCCAGATCACCAAGGAATTCCATTATTTTATTTTCACCATTATTCTGGATGCAGTAGGTATTATATTTATTTTAGGTATAAAAATAAATCGTTTCTGTTTTATGGTTTTAGTTAATTTTCAGCCATATTTTTTGCATTACATATGTTGTGTGTACAATGAGTCGCCCAGACACTACGACATGTTTGTTATTCATTTGATTCGACCTTCGCGAAAGTGCATCGCACGATTCCAGGGTCTCTTTCTATTCGATTTTTACCCGTCTTTGTTTAAATACATTCTCAAAACATATTTATACATTGCTGCAACGGTTATTTTTTTATTTCACATTCCAAACCTTTTCCAGGCCCCCTCTTTGTTATCAATTTGAATTTAATCTGATTTAATAGCTGATTAATTTATTTTTTAATCGTACGTTAATTGTTGTGTAATTTTTAACAACCAATTTCAAATAATCCGGTGACAATGACAGAACCTCAATGACTAAGCAATGATTTATTATTGATCTAATCAACGATGCAATGTGGGAATGACTCGCTTTTACAACAATGTCTGTTTTCCCTTGCGCAATGCTGGACATGACAATTAAAAAAAGTAATGCATTTTAAGTCCAAATAAGTCATATTGCAAGATTTTAAAAAATATTTGAAATCTTTAAAGTACAAGAATTTCAATTCATTGTTATCGAAAATACTATTTTCCTTCGAGGAGTTATCTTCCTTCGACATGATGCGACATTTTTTTCAAAATATTATATGACAAGGGAAATTATGAGGCTAAGCTTAAAATAGGTAATGATTCACACTGATAACGATTAACGGGATAAGATCGAAATATATTAGTTATTATTCATTTACACACGTCGTGCTAAATATGGTTAAATCGTTAGTAGATCTTCTTGAATGTTTGTACAAGCTTATTCGAAACTGTAGCAAAAATATGAATGCCCAATTCCTCAACAAACGTTCGAACTTTTTCGAAACTGTAGCAAAAACATAAGTTGGCTGTTATGTAAGATTTTTTAGCAATTGTTGCGTAATGTAAAAATGGCTGGTTAAAAAATTATAGCATCTTAATAGCTGATGCCCAAAAATACACCAATCGTTTCAATGCATGCAGGTGTACCTCACAGTGTGGAAACTGCGCGTTGGTGCATTTAGAAGGCCAAATACCCGAATTTGGGGTCACAGACATTAGACGATGCAGACGAAGTGCATGTGCAAAATCTAGGGCCAATGGACTATTCAAGGCAGTCGGCCAGTCGGGCTGTGGTGCTGTTGTGTTAAAAGACAGGACTGGGCCCAACGAGGCTCTACCATCACTGCAAAACGGCTCGCAGTCGAATGATATCAATTTGCTCGAAGTCACGACTGGAAATTTTCAATGACAAGTCCAGCTGAAGCAACAAGTCCGTAAATGTTTATTTTATATTAATTATAAGAAAAATATCAACAAAAACATTTAACAAAAAATTCCATCATTTAACGACCCTGCAAATTGTTTTTATATCAAAACAGTGGAAGGCTCAGTAAATAATTTAAAAAATTCACCTCACTTTCGAACCAGTTATCAAAATACCTAATCCGCAAACTGACAAAATGATGATGGACAAGTTCATTGTTCTCAACAAGTTTGAGGTTAAGTGTCATAATTAAAATTTCAATAGTTACAGAAAACAAAAGAAATGGTTATATGAGACAAGAAGACTAACAGACAAACACCGTAAATTATATCCATATTGCAATATTTGCACATAATTATGAAAAGTCCAAACAATAAATGGCCATGTGATACCAATGATGAATTCACTGATAATAATTATTGTTCTTATATTGTATTTTATTCATCAGTATATGGAATAATAGAAATTATAAATAAAATGTTAACATAAAATGGTTATAAAGCCAATCAACAACGTAATTATCTACTTTTTTTATCATGATGTTTCTGTTATAATTCCAAAAAATAATATTAACATGGGCGAAATGTAATTTTGTCAGGTTTCATTATTTTTTTATTATATTTTACAGGTTCATACCTGTAGACTCTTTTAGTGTGACGTCACATATTTAGGCAACCCGCAACAAGTTTTCATAGTTGAAATTGTACTGACAGAATCTGACTCTTGTGTACTATTTACATATACAGGGTGTCCCAAAAGTGACGCCCGGCCTTCTGGGTATTGATTAAGGGGATAAAAACAAATCAAAAATCAAGAGTAGAAAATTTTCCTATTGTTTTTCTTTGTTGAGTTATTCAAAAAACTAAAAATAAACATTTGGATTGGGTTATTAAATAATTATGTAGTTCAGAGCTGTATTTGCTGCAGCTGTATGTTTTTAAGTGAAAATTTACCATTACCATTCCTAGATGACGTTACGTTAGCAGTTAGACTATATTATTGGTTTCAACATGATGGATCTCCATCACATGGTTTACGAGTATGAAATTATTGTAGCTGTATTGGAAGGGGTGGACCCATAGCCTGGCCTCCTAGATGACCAGATCTGAATCCCATAGATTTTTATTTTGGAGTTATTTAAAAAAAAAGATTTATGTAGTAGCCCGCATACACGCTGCTGTCGCGTTAATAAACCAAGTGATACTACAAAGGGTTCATGCTTCAATGTTGAATCGAGCCAATTTTTGTCTTGAAGTAGAAGGCAACTTATTTGAACAACTTTTGTAAAAACAGTTTCTATTATTTACATTGTTTTTTCCCCTCCATTTTAAAATTGTTTTATTATCAAAATGTTTTTCTCTATCCTTTTCAAGTTACTTACAACCGACAATCGGAAACTATACTTACTATTGGTTATAAATTATTTGTCTTGATATAAGCACAGACCTCAGTATTGAGACAAAAAAATTGGATTTTCACTTTTAAAGTTTCTTGAATATTTTTTTTGAATAACTCAATAAAGAAAAACAATCGAAACATTTTCCATTCTTGATTTTCAAATCTTTTTTGTCTCCTTAATCAAATTCCAAAAGGACGGGCGTCACTTTTGGGACACCCTGTATACTATAAAAATAAACAATGTGCTAATGTGCTTAAAACGATATAAAAGAATGTTCCTAAATTTAAATAAATGAAAAATTAACATTAGCCGTGTTATGTCTAATGCGCATGCTCGGGAAGAATAGCCTCATAAGCAGGTGATATCTTGTTGTTATGTCATCGCTATCATCATTAGCGTATTGCTTCTTCTTTTATTTAATCTTGGCATTTTCTAGTTCTACTAAGTATTTTTATTGTTTTTCTTGATGTTGTACTGTGTCAGTGTGTTTATCGACTGTTTTTTTCTTCAAGTGGTTTATTATAAACGTACTCAACCATAATCAACCTTTTCTTGAATGATATCCCCTTGCGAGGCTACTTCGATTACATGAAATTATCTTTAATGCGCATGATCAGTAACATTGATATAATTTTAATTTATTAATTACTATAAAAGTCAATATTGTTCTATAAAATATAAATTCTATAATTCTGTTAGTTTGTCACTTGGGGTTTGAAACTTCTTAAATATTTCTAATATTGCCAAAATATCGCGATAAGGTCATGGCAAAGAAGACATTTTTTTGGCACTTATGTCCAAAGTACATAAGATTGGAAACCGATCTAGCAAAAATACTGACAAATTTTTCATGATAATGTGTACCATGGGGTTGCCTATTATTTGGCGTATGTGACGTCACTACAAAAAGGTCTATTGGAATAGTTTCTGTCGGGAACATGGAATATTTGTCTTTGAAGTTGTTAGAAAAATAGTTCTGATGCTTCAACAAACCGCATTGTATCATTTTGTGTATCTTTTCTGCTCGAGTCGACTAAAAAAAAGTTGTATAAAAATTGGGAAACGACCCTATTTCAAAGTCGAGTAGACTTTAAAGAGATACAAACGAAAATATTAAAGTCAAAATAAATAAAAAAATGTTTGCGTTTAACGAACGTTATGGGAGATATGGAAATGAACTTATTTGCATCTAAAGCTGTTCCTAAGTTCGATAACACGAACTTAATAATAATCAAAGTTGAAAAAATAGAGGTGTCAAGGAGGACTGTATATTTCTGGATGTTCAGTTCCAATAAAATTATTTTTAGTATATTTTTTGGTCGGTCTTGAGCTTTAAATCTTGCAAAACAAGTGCATCGTCCTGCAATATGCAGAGGCCCTCATGGGGATACAAATATTTTCATGCTTTAGCTGCAAAACAACCACAGCTAATACATTTGTGAGTGTTATTTAACACTACAAACGGGCCTACTACAGTGGACGACTTTATTTGTTACCATCCTTATTTGCTTCGGTTACGTAAACAAAAGCTTTGACAATTTCGACGTAGATATTGACCTCGAATATGCGCTGATCATTTTGTAGGAGATATTAACCTCAAATTCAAATCACCGTTCATTCTTTTGTTTGTGGAATAATTTGGAACAATATTTTTTTGTGTGTCATCTTTTATGCAAGCTTCAGTTTTATATGCTGATAAGATCCACTTTATTTTAGCTCGAACGAGCTTATGAACACGTTTCCTAGAAAATCATGTCAATGTGAAGATACCACTTAATCAATATGATTACTGAACTATTTAGATATTATATTTTTTATTATGAAAAGGAGATAGGGCAATCTAGTTCTCTTTTTGTACCGTTAGAAGTTTTCCCAGGATGACAGGTTAAATTTTGTTATCAAATACTTAATGTAACCCTGTGGAAAAATTATCTGAAATTGATACACTAAATTTGCCTTTGTTGCATAAATCTTTGCGCATCTACTCTGACGTATATTAAATTTTATATTATTGTA
>NW_019416423.1:2040250-2133066 GCF_000390285.2 Anoplophora glabripennis | reverse complement strand
TTTTCGAAACCTTAACAACTTGCTGGAGTGCAGGACACAACATTTCTATTCGTCTGTTTTTTTTAAATATTTGATTAAGCAAAACTAGCTTCATAGGACTAACCCTTGATTGATCCCTTTGGTCAGGTGGCCAAATATTTAAAAAAGACTAAAACCGTACCACAGATATGGGTGAAAAATTAAAAATGACTAGATAAAATATAGTCTCTACTAATAAATGTTTCATTTCAATTTCCTAATTAATAATTGAGAGGAAATTTGGTATATCTTATCAAATTTGGAATATAATACGGAAACCCTGTATGATGGGGAAAAAAATGTTGAAACGAAGACCATAGGGGGAAAAAGGAGGTATATAATAGACAAAATTCTATATTTTGCTGTAAAAACAATGTTATCATCTGGGGGGGAAATGGGGAATGCGCAAAAAGATAAATACGATATATTTTTTGCCTCCAATACGCGGCTTGTTTTCCAGAATATCTGCAGACAGTGTACATTATTTTCTTTATAAAAAAATTTCAACAAAGTCGGTGGTTTTTGTAAAAATGAATATTTTTGGAAACTGTGACTTCGTGACAAACCTCCTTTTTCCCCTGCGGTCTTCAACCTTAAACTTCTTCGATATTTTCAAATACTTAATACTGAGTGAACGTAAAATTCCCGCCGCGACTCGGGTTTTGCGGAAAAAAGTGACTCACCCTGTATATACCGTACAAGTCACCACTGCATAAGCATGTACCTTAGAGCTAGTTAAAGCGATCGTGCAGCAGAAAAAATGCGTGCCCTAAAGCTAATTTAGACTGAAAATACCCGTATCGAGTGCAGAGGTTGATTACAATTATTAAAACGAGAGACGAGACGGTCGGTCGAACCGGGGATCACGGCGGCGTGCAGGGACTCGGTCGGCGGCGGACGCGCGTCTTTTGTTTCTTCCGCCACGGCTGCCGCAGATCGGCAATGTCAGTCATTGTTCGCGGCGAGCGCCATACGACGCTGGGCGGCTACATGGCGGCGGGGGGCCCTCCCCGGTGGCGGCGGCGGCGGTGTCGTCGGAGCGGTGGTGTGCGGCTCGGGATCTGCCCGGCATCATACTGACGGGCCGCCGCAGCTCCGGCGGCCCGGGCGTCGACGGCGCCGGTCCGGGATATCACTCCTCTTCGGCGCGGTTCTTCTCTGTCGGGTTTTTTATGGGAAGATTCGCGAGGACGGCGCGCGAAAACGCGTATTTTTACTTTCGGAAGACGCCCGCAGTCTAAGCTTCGCACTTTATTTATAGCTGTTATTAAAAATAAATGCGGAAAGTGCCATCATTAAGCTGGCACCGGCAAAACTACTCATTAAGAAGATCGAGGATGATCGCAGGAAGTCTAGCGTCCATTCTTGCATTTATTCCGAATAAATTTTATCTTACAAAGTTTTAGTAACGCTAGTAGCGCTAGTGCTGCTACATACTGGTGATTCCCAAGACCGCTAAAGAAGTAAGTTGCCTTCAAATGTTGACACTGACTCGTCCAATGGCATTGCTGCACTTTTTAGGCGGGAATACGTCATCGGTATATCAATTTGATCTCCAAAATCTAACTCGACATTCAATATTCCGGAGTGAAGCCTTTTTCCTCTATCTTGAAATTGAAAATAAAACAGAACATAACAAGATGAAGATGTCCGCCACTACGTAGTCTAAACTTTGCACTTATAGAAATAAAAGCGCCTTCATTGTGCCAGCACCGACAAAGTTACTTATTAAGACGGGAAATCGAAGGGTGCTTAGATCATGGATGACCGTGTGGAGGTCTAGCGTATATTTCTGCATTTCTTTCGAATAAATTTAAAAACGCTATCCTCTCTACATCGATATAATCGATTAGTTGGCGCTGGTGCTGCTCATATCGGTGATTTCCAAGGTCGCTAATCAAAGTGTTTAATTTTTATTATTTGCCATTCTTAATAATTACATTTTTGGTAAGAAATTCGCGTTACCGACGCTTATTATCGATTTCTCCGCACGCGTTCGCCTATAACTATTACCTCACTCTCGTGTAAAAAAGCAAAAATTCCCGGTAGCCCTCGTCAACCTTTCCGTCTGCTTTTAAATCGTTATCATCTAAATATCCGTAAATATATTCCGACCGCCTCTAGCCACTTTCCAGGAAGTATAAATACCCGACAACTCAACCGCGGCGGGCGGCGTGTCGGGAGAAGCCGACGTGGCTCGCGTTTACCCTGAATCCGAAAGTGGGCGGCACGCGACCCCTATTTGACCAGGTCGGACGCAGAGGAAGGTAATAAAGTAATTGCCGAGCGTAATGAAAATATATTAATAGCGGCATGGGCGGAGACCGAGAGGGTACGAGTACACGGTTATAGTCTTTCCGATATCAATTGAAGAACCAAGAGGATGACAGTATGTACCAGGTTCGGTCGCTGACGCAGCAACTCGGCACTGAAATATTTAAAAAACTTGTTCTTTGGCCGTACCCATATACAGGTCTGGTCAATCTAAACGTGGAGGAGGTAGAAATGTATACGCCCAGTTGAAGAATGCGAGCGCGGACAAACGAAATACAAATACAGTTGCATTGGGCTACTGGGCAATAAATCTCAGCCGTTGACAAGTGGTCGACAAATCGCCCAGCAGTGCAGTGCAGCAATGCGGAATTTGGTGTGATTCAGGTAATTTTAATTCACTATAGGCACCTTCTATTATTTTTTTTAATTGTCAGTGTTGCGAGAAACAACTACTCCGAGGGCTATATGTCCCTACCGACATTGAATTATACTCGCAACACCTAGTGTCGAGATTCAATTAATTCTGTACCTTCATAAAAAAACATCAAGTACTAACGCCCAGTTGTGAAAAGTCTACTAATCTGTCTCTAATTTATCTTCTTTAATTTTAAATGTTCTTTGACAGTTGATTTTCAGAGATGTGTTTCGAACAATGTTAATGATCATTGTGTACGTAGTACATAGTACTGTTTAATTTGTATAAGTTTAATTTCCCTTTTTTCAAATTGTACTTATTACGCCTATGGAAAATGGCCACTGGAAAAAGTTATTACTCAAACTAGGCTTCATTATTAAAATAGTGCCGTGGGACGGAATGTAAACATTTATCGCGGCAACACATGCGAAATTTCGCCGGTTTTTTAATATTAAAAAAGACACGCCGCGTTCGGAATCCAGTTAAATCCGGATACAAGTCTTCTGCGTTGTAGACGAACACTATTAGCATATAATTTGTACAATGTTGTTCATTGTAAGTGTCCTTAGGGGATAAAAAATGCATACATAAGCGCTGCTTCACTGGTTTTAAATTTTTTATATTAAAAAATGAATGTGTTGCAGTTCGATAAACCCAGTGTTTTATAAAACACCTAGATGTTTTGTAAAACGCCAAAAAGTTTTATAAAACGAAAAAATGTTTTATAAAACGCCAAAATGTTTTATAAAACGCCAAAACGTTTCATAAAACGCTGAAACGTTTTATAAAATCTTAGACATTTTATAAAACGTTTAGACGTTTTATAAAATGATGAGCCAGATATAAATTGTCGCAAGTTTTGACAATTTGTTCGCCTTTTATAAAACGCTTAGGAATTTTATAAAACGACTCGTCTGAACTTGAATAGCTTGAAATTAATTTTTTGCGTTTCGCTGCACCTTCGAAAAATCCGTGTTCGTTTTTATGTCCCCGGTGCATTTTATTACCGCTGTTACGGGTGCTCTTTAGGCTTTTTCGAGAATATAACTGATTGTTCATGCTGAAAAAAGTCGTATCGGTATACACCTCCTGATCTCCGATCTCCGCCCTGTTCCAGTCCAATCGCGGCTGAATGTCAGCGGGTCACGACCTGCCCAAGGCCCGGATCGGAACAGGGCACCCTGGATTCGGGTTTGCGGTATTTGCGCCAAGACGTTCCCCCTTCATTAGGGCTCTGTGCACGTCTTCGGCCTCTTCCTGGTGCCTTACTCGAGGCCCGAG
Organism: Anoplophora glabripennis; assembly: GCF_000390285.2. NCBI lineage: Eukaryota > Metazoa > Arthropoda > Insecta > Coleoptera > Cerambycidae > Anoplophora > Anoplophora glabripennis. The sequence goes on along the minus strand of NW_019416423.1, from coordinate 2,129,078 downwards.
AGCCGCAGGGTCGGCTGTGAATTGCACGCAAATGCGAGGATCGGCAAAAAATGAGGAAAGGGTGCCAATTGCGATGAAATTATTCATTTTCGCGTTTTCAGAATGAAACCACAGTATTGGAACAAGTATACCGTAGATTGTTAATGAAATTATCGTTTTATCCATGAATTAGTTTGGTGGAGAAGGCACCGATTTCATTAATTTTAACAGATGTGAATAAATAAATAATTGTAACTACAAATTATTGCTATTGTTTACTTTTCCTTTCAATTTGTTGAAAAAACCCGATTTATTATTATCACATAACAACAAATTACTAAAAATTTACATCAAGTACAATATTTACAACTTTGAAATATTTTTTTTTTTTTGGAATCTCGCAAATTTTACTTCAGTTGCAGCGCAGAACTTATTTATTCTTTATTTCATTGTTCCTGTAACACAAGAACTGTTTAGAAACATGTGTGGAACTGGTTTGTAGTCAGTTCTAACAAAACAATTTTTGTATTGAATCATTTCGTGCCAAGTAAGATTCCTACAGAAAAAATGGTATTAATTAAAAAATAGTATCGACTCCATAAATTACCAAACAAATTCTTGCGCGAAATCACTGTTAAACGAGCCATGAAAAATTGAATTGGTATCACCAAAAAATTAACAAAATATTTAGATTTCGAGAAAAAAATGTTAGAAGTTGTTACATTTAAAGTTAGTGTGACTATTAACGTGTATCTTAAGTTTTTCTACAAGTTTTTTATTTAGTATTACTGTGGTTTGTGTAGTGCTCTTATTACTGTGGTTTGTTGTTTACATCAGTCTCTTCAAATGTGTGTATAGCAATGCAAAAATGGTTTTTTGATCAAGCAAGATCAAATTCGTATCGACATATCGCATGAATGCTTTTCAGTACTTCGAATTTTTCCTTGATTAAAATACTAATTCACATTTAACACCAGGAGGCAATAACAATTAAAGGCAATAATTGTAGCAATAACTGTGACAAAATTCCTTTTATTTTTTTATTAATTTTTTTCCTTTTTTGAACTTTTACCTACAATATTTCCACTAATCCACTACTATAAATCCCATATTTTTTTTTATGGATAAGTTACTGACTCACAATAATATTTCTGTGAGGTCAAACATTTATATTTCGTTACAATGACTTTATTTTCAAGAAGAAAGGGAATCGTGCACACTTACCTTATCAGAATCAGTGGTGTTGCCTGAACCAAACGAGGCAAGCGAGTTACGATCCAAATTTTCTACACTTTCGTCTAACGAGTTGCATTCCTCCATATCCCTGAAACGACAAATTCTCCGTTAGTTCCCACATTTTAAATCGTTGTTAAAACCACGACACAAAACACTTTGAAGTTTGTTCATAAACAAAACAATTAGCTTCAAGCTATTATTCCTACCTGCTGGATCTCTGGCTTTGGGGTTTGAGCTTGGCGGGGCTCTTGGGTAGAGACAGGGGCAGGGCCCCACTGAAGTAAGTTTCCTGAATGACTTCCCTGAGTTTCTTCACCCACAGTTGTTTGGTGTCGAGGGACGAGGCCCTCAGCACGATCCGGTAGTCGGAGATGGGGGCCCTACCAGTCCACACCGCGAACTTGCACTCGTCCCCCTCCATGTGTTCTGTTACCCCCAATTCCGAGGTCTGGAAAAATTTAAAACATGTCAGAAGCAAGGATGTTGGAAATTGATGCTATTTTGATTTTAATTTTTTTTTAAATCAAACTGTCACATTTTCTATAAAATTCAATGTACTCCAATGAAATTTGGTGAAGTTTTTGAGAATGTTACAAAGTTTTGTTAGTTTTCTACTACCTCGTACATGTCACTAGCTAGGATCCTCTTCTACGAAACTTTAAGTTTAATGGATAACATTTTTTGAGGTTAAGTATCCACATATAATGTAAAATTTCATGTTTCTCAAAAAAGTACTCCGGCTGAATTTACTGAAAATATGCAATTGCTTTTAGAAAAATTCGTGAAACACAAAACTGTTATGTGAAAAAATTGTTGGATTAAATTTTTAATAAAACTCATTTTCTGGCAAAACAATACCTTAAAATCTTTTCTATACATCTTAAACAATATGATACATTTAGATCTCCCACTTTAAATAAGCGGTACCTGTTTTACCGACCACGTTAGTTATTTGGGAGTAAACTACATTACCGACAAACAATTGAATGTTTGCCTTGGCCAGAGACATTGGGGGAGCCACTTGTCTTTCAAATGTCAGTGATGTTTCAATTTTACCACAATGAAAACTACCTTCTTGTATTACATTGTGATTGAAATCTGACATCACTGATGTTTTTAACACTCCCATAAACTTACATCTACCGAATTTCAAGGCAGTATATTATATTTTGTAAAAGATAAATCAAAATTTGAAAACGCAGTTTGGAAACATAGACCGACGATAACAAGAATAAAGTGAGAACATAAAATTTAAAAAAAACATAAAAATTTAACATTTAGGAGTCATGAAAACTCTCCATTTTTATTAACTTTTTCAAGATGTCACTTACCATCAACTTATTCTTGTAGATGTACTTGACTTTGCCGGCGGAATCTTTCACTTCTTTGGTAAACAAAAGGTACATCTCGAAGAGAAAAATATGCCTATCCCTGCCCTTTCTAATGAGTTGTTTGGGATCCCAAACACTGAAAGCGTCTTGCAAGACGACCTCACCCAATTTATCCGAAGATACGTCACAACCCTCGAGTAGAGACAAGTGCATGGCGTCGTTCGCCTTTTTCGGAACGTTCAGCATCACCTCCAGTCCATCCTAAAATAACAATAAAAATAATAATAATTATTAAATCGTTTACGCAAAAAAATACAGACCTTAATTTCGCCCTGACCCTCCTGACAGCAGCTCTGCAGGTCCTTCAACAGCAGCTGGTACTTGGTGATCCTCTGCACGGGCTTTATCAGATAGGCGGCGATGGGGTGCTCCACCTTGTGCTTCTTCTGCAGTTCCTCGTAATAATTCCCGCCGTGCTGCACCAGGAGGCTGTTCGACTCGGGCTTGTTCTTGCAGTAGTGCACGTACATGTCGAACTTCTGAGCCCACGTCACGAAGCAATGGCCCACGTCTTCGGGCATCGTCTCGTACTTCTCCAGCTCCTTCAGGAAGATGGAGTTGTGGAAGTTGTAGATCTCCTCCATGTTGCCGAAGATGACGTCCTCTTTGCCTTGCAGGGCTGTCGGGCAGGTGGACGTCCTCATCTCCTGTAGGAAGGAGTTTATGCAGGTCTCTAGGTCCTTGACGTAGGTCCTTTCGGTCTGGAGCAGTTCAGCCATTATAAATCTGAAAAGAAAGTGTTTTGTGTTAGTCGTACAGGGCCTTCATGAATGATTACAAAGCCACGTGACCTGTAATTTTGTTTAGAACCGTAATTTTACGTTGGCAATTAAATTTCGGTAAAACAGGGCTATAGTCCGCAGAGTAGTTGTTTCCCAGAATAATGATATTAATAATTTGGGCAGTTTTAACAAAATTCAACTGAATTTTACAAATTTGCAATTAAAAAATACTATATTTATATTTTTTTATTTGGCTTACTCTTTTCTTCTAGCAGACCTCCTCTTTTCTTCGTTCAACTCCTTGAGCTCCTTGGCGGCAGCTTCTTTCACCTTCGCCTCCAAACTGGGGTCCGAATTCCTATCGATGGACAACTCCTTCTTCTCGCTCTCCTCTTCCTGTATACCGAGCGTCTCCTCCAGCTGTTGCCTGTATTGTTCCATACGGGAACTGAAATCCTTGTATCTGTTGTCCACCGCCGCCACCCACTGCTTGATGGAACAGGCGTGGGCGTGACCCTTCTCGACCAAACTGTCGGCCAGTTGGATGAGTAGCTTGACTCGTTCCCTGGTTTCCTTGGCAGTGGCTTTGAATTCGTTGTGTTCTCGAAGCAGGCTTTCCGTCTCTTCTATGTTGTTGCCGAGGTTCGTTGCGTGGGTGGTGAGATAACATTCGCCTGGAAGAAGTGGCGAAATATTAGTACAGATATATAAAAATATGTGACGAAACGCAAAACTTGAGCTTTAATGATTTAAGACAAACAAAACATTCAAGTACACTGTAGGATGTGGGTTAGCATCATTTAGTCGTTGCTCTCCGGCTATAATTACATATCTATCATCTAGGGTCTCAACTGAGTTGGAAACCTTATCATAAGTAACGGTTGAGTTAAAAACAGCTTATTGGCAAATATACATCACCTTAGGATATATCAGAGCTCAAGGACCTACCTGTTTCATGAATCCACTCTATAGCCTGCTTTGCGGATCTTTCAAACAAAACAAACTGCTGGCACTGGTCCAACCTCTTCTTCCTCTGAGTCCAGTGTTCCAAGACCTTGTTCTCCTGGCTCAACAGTTTCTCCAAAATCCCTTTCACCCTCGTCTCGTGGTTACTGCTCGTGTTGGGATAATTGTAGAACTGCAAACTCCTGGTGGTGTACTTCAAGAAGGTCTCGGCAGTCCTCCTGGCAAGAGTACAGGCCTTCAAGAAGGCCTCCTTCTGTTCCTGGTGTTTATTTATCAACTGGGAGATCGCGGTTGCCTTATCGACGTTCTGCTGTCCGGTAGAACACCAGTCCTCATCTCTTCTATATTCTCTTTCTAGGCTGTCTAAGACAGAACAAACTTGTTCCGCTGTCTTGTAGAAGTTCAAGCTGGCCGTTACGAGTTTATGTCTTTCTTCCGCGCAAGTTACGAGTTGTTGCCATCTCTTGGTGACCTCTTCGGAGATGTCCCTGATGCTCTGAGGGTCGTAGTGGTTGCCGTTGATAAGGGCGTCAGCTCGATGTTTGACCTGGAAAATAATGTCTTTTCAATCTGTTCATACTATTTCATTTATAGTGCTGGCCGTAGATTAACGTATTTAAAAAGTTTTTTGCACTTACTTGTACCGCAGAGGTATGCGTCTTCTCTATGGCAACTTGGAACTGCTCGTGCTCCTTCTTCAGCAGCTCGGCGTCCGCCAAGCTATTGGGTATGGTAAAACTGGCCATCAGCATCGACTCCCCATTCCTAATCCAACTTATGACTTGATTGGCGTCATTCTGGAACTGCCCCAACTGTATGCACTGTTCCAATTTCACTCTCTTCACTTCGGCCAGGTCCTCCAGGTCCATCTCCCTGTCGTGAAGGAATTCTAAAAGCACCTGAACTCTAGTCTGGGCGTTGTATTGGGCGTCGGCCATGACGCAGATGCCGGAATTCTCAAACACTTGCACTAGTTCCTGCCCTTGTTGCAGGACCTGGTACGTGGTGTTCTGCATCTGGCTGACGCTCTCATTGTGGAGGCGTAAGAATTGTTCGGCTTTGGCGATGTCTCTGGTCAGTTCGCTGTGTTGCAGTTCCTCTGACCACATTTCCAGTTGAGAGGAGACTTCGAGGGCGTCCCTTTCGAAGAGGCGCAACCTTAGGCACAGGTCGAGACGGAGTTTCCTTGCGGCCCAGAGCTCCTCCAGGTCGTTTCTTTGTTTGGCCAGGCGGTCGAGAGCTGATTCTACTGCTGAGACGGAGCCAGTTGAGTCCATTTCACCAATAGACCTGCACAAAGAATTTGTTAGTAATTTTAATAATACCATTAAATATTTATTTATACAATTATGGTTTGATGCAGCTTTTACGTTTCATCAGACTGAACAACTAATGATTTTTTCAACGTTAATGATTCTTTAATTCGACAGGCTCACTTATGCGTTGACGAATGACGTGGCAACATTAATTAAATGAAAAGGAAAAAAGGGGCTGAGTGTGATTTTATAATTATTTGAAATTGTTCTTAAGAACAGTAGCTTAGCTTAAGATTACGGTGAGATATTTCTTCTCGATGCCAATGTTTTATGGAATATTATTACATATTACATAGTTTTAATAATACAAGATTGTGACAGTTTAATTCTTTATTGGTCCATAAAACTATGTCACAGGTACCGAACAAGACGAAAACGGAGCGGCGAAACGCCTATACTACTATGCAATCGCTCAATATACAATCAGAACCCCGTAAACGTAACGGCGGTCCCATAAAACAAAAACCCCTTAGCGCTATAATCTCTCTGGATGAGGCGATTAAATGGCATATCCGAGCTCGGCGAAAGAAGGTATAAAACAACATTGTGTCTACTCTATGTCACAAATTATATGTCGTCTGAAATGTTTCCTTCCTGTTAGATTGTTTCTGTTTCATGCGCGACGATGCGAAATGCGGTACAACTTCGATGTACTCTATTATTGCAACTGGAAACATTATTTTACCGAAAATACCAGACATTTGTTTTAGGTAAAAGAAAGTTCTTAATTATGTAATTAAATTAAACTTAATTCTGTGTGCTGAAGTTTAGTAAAAATTAGAAACTAAGAAAAATTTGTTGAAGGTACACCCTTAGCTTATCACACGTTCCGCCACTGTTTTAGAACCACTCGCGGCCTTCATAAATAATGTATATTTCAGCGGTGTCACTTCTACAGGATTTATGGTACTTCCTGACGCGAGACATTTTTTTAAACAAAACCCTTACGCTCGTTTTTTGAATGGGGACATTATTTGATGCAGTGCGTTGATCCCGGATTTCCATATAAAAAAGTTTTCCTGATTCCGGAAAACGCGGAAAGAACGTCTACTTTACGTAAGTAAAAAGAAAACGCGTTTAGTGGATTTGACTCAAAAATTTCAATTTCCTTTTAATTAAAAAATGCACCATTGACAGTGAACTGTAATTTTCTCGGGTCCTGTGGGGCCGTTGCCCGGAATCTAATTTAGATATAATCGGTAGATGCAGTACGTACAGAAAAAGTTGAAAAAGCCAGTGGAAATAGCGGTACGCAAGAGATCCCTATCGCTCCAGTGGAAACTAAAACGAAATGTCGTCTGTGACCGTTTGTTAGTATCACCAGCACGATTTTAAGATAAAACTTAAAATAAAAATATAGTTAAAATGGATATGGAATTATAGAAACGTTTTGATGTAAAGCGAAAGATAAAGAATTATGAGTTCGTGGAATGACAGCACTAAAAATGACGGATAGTTCGCGTTACGGATTATATTTGAAGAACCACATCAAATATTGACGCATCAGGTCACTTTCCTTTTGACTACTTAAACCGTGAGTCAATCCAATCATCCCAAAACGGTTTACAATGTAGATTCTTTGTTTTGAATGACAAATTACTTAAATATAATAACCTGTTTCTTTGGAAACACCAACAAAGAATAAATTTACATTAATGGCTAACAGAATTAAAATCTATATGCATATTGTGAAAAAATTATTAGAACCCAACGCGTTCTTTTCTCAAACCACTATTAAAACATTATCAGCTACCAAATAACTACCAAGTTCTCGAAAGCCGGACATCTTGTAAATTTGTTGCTATCTCGAGTCTCGTACAGTACTGTAACGATTCTCATGTTACATCAATTAAACGGATAAAAGACAATTAACGCTCTTAAAATTCCATCAGAATTCGCATTTTTAAAAAGCTGAAGAGACAGATATCATTCAACCCGTTGTTATTGCTAGTCCGACGACTTTAACGACATACATCAACGAAGCGATTATTAATTCTCGTCATAAAAACGACATATCTTCACGCGGAACATACACAGAAGGATAAGTTTCCGAGATAGCATTATAATAACCTTATGAAAACACTGACAGTGATTAATAACTAGATCTGCGTACATGGCTGTGTCCAAGGAATGCACATAATAATATAAATATGCGATAAAAATTACAAAACAGAGTCGGTAGGTGGTTCTTGATGAGCGGGTTTCTATCCTGGAAATGGAACGAAAGATTACGAACAGATAGAGGGGTTCGCAATGGAAAACAATAATTATCTCACCATTTTCTTGTTATGGGAGCCGCAGAAGCAGATTTTGCATAAATATAAATATTGTATGTAATTATGGAGATTTCGAATATAAATCAGAGTGTAGGAAAAAAATGTTCGCCGGAAATGATGTTTACGAATCTAACCACAGAGTTAACCTAACATATACGAAGAAAGGGCGCGGTGTATTAGTATTCTGTTAGCTGTCTCGAGAATGAGTTATGCTGGCAAAACCCTAACCACCATTCAGTTCTGGAATGAGTTATCTAATCCCATACAGACTTACAATGGTGATAGTTATCTTTTGCGTGGGTTATTCATACAATTTTAACAGTTGCGAAGTTTTTTCTTTTAACAGATAATTTGGGACTAACTTTGCTCGTTAAGAGATTTTACGACACTTTAGAAAAATATTTGGAAAGTGCAGTTATTTTTTAAAATTTGTTATAACTCGTTTTTTTTTATGTAAATAATTTGTAGGCACCAAGTTATCACGTTAAGATTTATGAATGTTTGGAAAGTGCAGTGATTTTTTAGATATTATTTTTTGTACTAAGGTTGCGAATTATATGACATTTTCGAAACATATTTTCAAAGACCAGTGAATTTTTAAAAACACTTAATTTGTAGGCACTAACTTTTGGCTATTAAGGACTATTATCGCACTTTCGGAAAATATTTGGAAAGTATAGTCAATTTTTAAAAAGTATTTTATTATTTAGATGTCAAAAGTATTCTATGAAATTGCCATTATGTAGATTTTATTGCAACTTGTTTCTTATTTTTTGTATAACAGGAAATGAAAATAGACATTTGGAAAGGGAAGCGAATTTTTAAAATATTTTATGCAACAATAATTCTATATTCAGTTATAGCTTTCTGTAGATGTGTTATGTTGTTTATTTCATTTTTTTATCAAACAATTTTATGGCATCTCCCAAAGATCCTTGAAAAGTGTGGTGAATTTTTAAAACTTTGTATGCAAAAATATTTGAATTTTCTGTCATTCTCATTCGTAGAATTTTGTGTTTACTTAGTTGTTTTTTCCAAGGAGATTAAAATTATAGATTTTCCATATCTCTGGTTCATTATTTGATCCTCTTCTACGAAGCGAAATCACCTCGTAAACATTACGATGTCACAGAGTTAAAAAATCTGCACGGTTTAACTTTAGCGCCACTAATACCATCTCGTTGGAAATTTCATTTAGTCGCAGCCACCTGAGATGGTATATTTAAAAGGGATCAACGTTGAACAAGATTAAATTTGAAGTAATTTTCCTTGTAAGGCCAGAACAAGCTTGCGAGGTAAACTGCCTCTGTTTGATATAATTCAAGAATGTTATTACCGAGAGAAGATTACACATACAGTTTGTTTAGTTAGAGAAATTGAATCTGGTCATGTCGCAATAATGAAATTGAACAGTTAAATTAAATGGGATGTGTACACAATGGAATGATTGGTCTCGTTCTTTTGCATAGACTTTAATAATACATACTTTTGGTAAGTTTCGTACCACTTTCTTTCGTGTCAAACTTAGAGATGCGATACCTAGATGGCGACACTAAAAACCTCTAGATTCACCACTACTAACATTCGCTCTCTAAGTTTGACTAATTTGTCTATGGTTGTTTTTTTAAAATTTGGAAATATTTACAGCCGCATCCTATGCTTCTATAATCGCACCATACTCCTTTTACAATCCAGACTTCCTCCGCATATTTACGCTCACATTCAGCTCGCAAATTTCGCGACAATAACCGCCGCAACAATAGCAACACCATGCCCATACATACCTTCGTAGTATAATTTAAGCTGATTAAAGACCGAACACAATAAGAAAAACAGATGACGCTGCATTGTGTCTGAGGGACCCCATTACGGAAATTATTCATAAGGTAAGTCTGGGTTTGTGTTCTGCTAACGGGTATTACAGAGACAGATACGGCCGTTGTCATAACGTTAAATGGTCATATTCGGCATTATCCTGCTCTGATGCGACGGTTGAGGGGCTCTAGGGAAAACAATAGCCTCTTAAGGAAATATGCCTCGAGGAAATTGAAATTTTTACAGCTGAATCTTATACGGACTGTTTACAGTGTTTTTGTTATTCGGAATATAGTGTTTCTTAAATTCGTGTCGTTTGAGGAAGTTTGATTTAGACTAATTGGATATCCTCTTGGAAATATGAAGATTTTGCTGTGTCAAATGTAAAATGTCATAAAAAATGTTCAACTTCAACTCCTGGTTTATTACGTTGCACAGAATTCTTCATACATTTATGTTATTCATCGCTACTGTGCACTGAACATAAAATAAAACGCCAGAACTAATAATTATTTAAGTACATTTACTTAAACGCCAATTAAATCTGAATTATACATAATTATCCAAATTTCTGGTAACGACTGGGCCCCGCGAAGCATTCTTCTAAGCGATGATAGTAATTTCCGTTCTGAAGTGAAACCGCGCCACCGGGAATGTGCAATAAAAGCAAATAAAACCAGTGAGTCACCTCACCAACAGGTTCTCGGTTAAAAAATAAGACTGAACCACTCCTGGCAACGAGCAGTGGGTTGCATTTTTTGTCTGGTGTTGGGGTGGTACGGTCGACCTTTTCTATCGACAAAAGGAACAGGCAAAACTAGAACAAGTGTCTGAGGTCAAATCTAGGATAGCGATGACTAAAAAAGATACAGAAGAAATAAAAGTCGACAAAATAAAGGCAAATTTTTATAAAATGTTTGATGTGTTTGACACGAGGTCTCACTGAATCGTCAGTTTAATTAAGTCCTAATTGATACGGTACACCGACATAGTTTGTTGTGATAAAATCGTTTACTCTTGCATCATATCTCAAACGTCTATAGTTTGTGTAATGGTGAATAATAGACTTCGACCCGACCCATCAGAGCGGGCCAAACTTTTGGGACGATAATGGGGGGATGTCGACGTCGATGAGGGAACAAAACAACATCGTCGGAAAACCGAACTCTAGCTAATTAATAAACCGTTGGGCAACAAAAAGTACAAACTAATTAATTGCGGTTATCAGATGCATGCGTTCCCTGTTACACAAATCAAATTCCGTCGTCGATCTTTGTTGATACGGTTGGCAGTTTACAGCTCACGAATAACTGTCTCACTGATAGTTATCCGTTTTAATATTAAAAATGAGTATTCAGATCAACTGTTCTAATTTGCTTTAAAAGTACAGGCAGATTTGCCTCTACTATATATTTATTTTAAAAATATATTTGAATATAAATATTTCTCAGTAATAAAAAATATTTTGTTTCAAACTCCCAACACCTAGTACAACAGCTAGGAGGATCGTTCGTAAGTTTAACCAACCAGACATACATCGGTTCGGGACTTATTGATGGTCTTCATCATCATGTCGTTAGAACGATCCAGCTGCTTTAGTGTCGTTACTCACAAGGAATTGTGTATAGACAGAGCGTAAGTGGCTCCATCTATCGTGCTACTTCCCACCTACCCTACGTGACCTGCTACAATTTTCTTTCAAGAAAACTTAAGTTTGATTATAATATTTGTCTTGAATAATTCCCACATTAATACTAAATTTTAAAAATATAAATGATTTGAATTAAATTATATATATTTACAAATAATATAAATTCTAAGAAAAGTGATTGATTACATAAAATATTTCACATAGTTTGACGAAAATATATACATTTGAATAGAATAAAACTATCTGCTCATTTGATCCAAATACTTTTTTTTTCAGTGTTAAAGCTACTGGAAAATATACCTGTGGAAATACTCGTACGAGCCTGTGATTAAAATGTGTTAGTTACAAAGACGTTCTCACAATCATTATTCATTGAGCATTTTCATTAGCGATGTAGAAGACCATTCTTGCATGAATTACAATTGCACATAGTATCACAGCTTACATATTACTAGCTAGTTGAGTTGAAATCGTTCTCAGTCGACGAAGACTACAAGTTTTCGTTACAGCTCCGATAATGTTCATTTATCTGCGCAAAACAAAGGAAAGCCTCAGTAAAAGTTATAAATAATAATGCTGCATTATTTTATTGATTATTGGATACGATTGTAAGGAATATAATCTAAATTTATCTCTCCAAGGAACGAAATTAATACGACATGAAGCAACATTACTCCCTGTCAGAGGATTACGTACATCATACTGGGCATAGCTCGCTTTTTTTTTTTCTTGGAGAAATTAAGCGTATTTATCACGGGCAGATTCACGAGGCGATTGTAATATGTATGAGAATGCTAATGTGGAAATTTCTCCGAGAGGTGAATTATATTAAAAATTCAACCAGCGTCCTTACGGGTAGGAAGAAAAATAGTCTGACTGTGAAGCGCTCATTAAGAATGGGCGGCTGCGATTTAAATAAATGCAAATGTTTGCGCTCTGTTTTTGAGGCTCCAGACGACTTAAGGAGTAATGAAATCGTCTTATTTCGAGATGGGTCAGAATGGGAGCGCAAATACACAAATCAGTTTAATTGCGATTTGAATAAATTTAGAGTCGTCTTCTTGAATAGAATATGTTGATTGTGATTTTAAAATTTGCAGAAAGTCGGGGTTCTTCAAGTTAATAGCTCGGTAAAAGATAAAGGCAGTGAATGGGAAACAATGGAAAGAGAAATAAATATTTTCACAAAACAAACGACAATCTAGAAACAACAAAATACCTGTTAATAGGTGAACCTTTTGAAAAAATTATAAAAACGTTGTTAAGCGATTCGATCAATCCGGAAAAGAAAACTGGTAAATTTTAAAAGTATGTGAAAGACATTGTTTAAATTGACTGTAGATTTTTTTTAGTGAATCATATTTTTCCATTTAAAATCGGCCTAATCCCGCTGCATTTTCTTTCTTGATAGTTTTTTTGGATCATTTGGTGTCTTATTTTTCTTTTGTTTGCTTTTCTCCAGAATTTATTCTATCACCTAATTTTGATCTTGTATTACTAGTTGCATGAATTATCTTTTTATGTTTGACATTTGACAATAGCTTGCATTTATTTTCCTCACATTGTTGACCTCACATGGATATAGTTATTTTATTTTAGATTTTCACTTTTAACTTTTTTAATATTAACATTGAGTCTGTTTCAATTGTTTTTATCTATTACAGACTTAAGCTTCCTGCTTACGTGGCTTTTTACGTATTGACTCTGACAAATAATGTGACATTTCTCATGTAAACTTTGCTAAAACAAATGAACGTTGCAAATTTTCCTAGAATCGGATTAGGAATGAAAACTTTCTATAGAAAATTCCAGAACTATACTGAACCTTATTTAAATCTGCTATTAGTTCGATTTTCTGCCATTCTTAAACTTTCTTTTGTTCAGTTACAAACATTTCTAAGTCTATTTTTCTTATACAAATAAATACTTTAATTACAAATACTTTTACACAACTTTTGGCAAATATTTTTCCAAATTTTTATGGACTTTGTGGTTTTATTACTTTGCTGTTACTAAATTTTGTTTTCTCTAAATAATCTGATATACCAATTTAATAGTTTTTATATGGAAGTGTTTGAAATTTGGAGAAGTTTCTGGCATCGAAAGTTCAGATAAACGGTTTTCGCTTTCCTAAATTTTGAGTTATCGCAATATGTTTTTTTTTTATGTTCCGATCAACTTTAAATTATTTTTATCAATCTATCTTTTACTTAGATGTATGTATTCGTAGACTATGAAAAAAATATATAAAAATAATTAAGTTCCACTTGTTCAAATCACGAACCTGTCATTCAATTTAACTAATTAATTATTGCGAGGAACTACAATTATCTCTTTCACATCTAAATGTAACTAATTAATTATTTCAAGCGTAATCACCTTACAGAAACGAATTGATTGTTATAAATCAAACAGCAATCGTAAATATGGCTGTTAAGTGGATTGGTCACTAATTGACTGCTATAAGACTACTATTTTTGTTACGAGTGAGTCGACGATTTGCATAATGACTGGGTAAAATACCAGTTCAAACAATTATTTAGTTTTTTTTTACGAGAAAGATGACTAAGCACCTGCGAGGTTTTGGCAAATTTAGACTAGCGAATGTTTCTTTAAATTAACTACGAACCGAGAAAGTGTAATGGGAAGAAACAAAACAAATATAAATCGGTCGGTGGCTGGATCTAGGTCAACAAAGCAACTTTTTAAAATATGACTTGTGCATATAGAAAGTATTTATTTCGTAAGATGCAAACAAGCAGGCACCTCGCGACACACACGAACCGGGGGGAGGTGGAAGGAAAAAATGCACTTTCGTCTGTCGGAGATAAATTGCAGAGGGAACTTTGCGGTACCGATCACAATAATTCCCCAGCACTATTTGCATTTTCAAATTCGCATCAATCGTTCAAATATCTCTTCCATCTCAATGGAAGAAAATTACCTCAAATAAACCGTGTTTTTTCGCACTTAGATTAGGATATCTCGAAAATCTGACGCAAAGGAGTAATTCTGAGCAACTGTATTCGAATTCAATTCAATTATGTCGATCTGTGTCATGCTTTTTCAAAATGTAGTCGAATGAGCATAAATTTAATGTAACCCTTCTTCTTTCTACATATGCACCTCACTTATAAATATGGTCACTTATTTCTCTCACATTAAATCATTTTCGAACTGCCCTTTTCGATATTCTTTACAAAATTGTAATTCTGTACATTGAAAAAAAATTTTTTTTAAAGTTCTGAATCCCCTGTATATATTTATTTGTCATTCCCACCCTTATCTGTTTTTATATCATCATTCCGTGCCGGAATGATGAACATTCCAACAACGAAAGTTCCAAATCAGAACCGTGCCATTATTTCACCTGAAAATTAATTATCCGCTTATTAAAAGCCCTAACCGCTGACATCGTTGTACGCGTGTTGATATTAAATCACCATTTTTCACGTTACAACACGGCAAAAATGAAACTCTAAAAGCATTCCTGTGTAGTTGCGTGGCGGCGCTTCCATTCATCTTGTTCGGTTGTCCGATATCGACACAATAAGCACTATTAAACATATCGAGGCAGCTGTGCGGGATTATGAAAATTTCTTCCTGATTCACGTCCAAAATCACGGCCCACGTAAATTAATCAACGGAAAAACGAAGGGGTGGTGAGTCGGCAGGTTTTTGCGGGACGATGTAGGCCTGCAGCTCATTCCTAGTTTTGCGATATGATTCGTCTACAATGTCGTCGCCAATGACATCGTCATAATTTGTATATAATTCATAAATTATTTATTATGCGATAGAAATAACAAAGTAAAAGAAAAATAATAATTTCTAAAAAAAGAATTACCTTAATTCCTGTAACAGCGCTTCTCCCTGGGCAATGGTTGAAGCGCAGGCATCCAAGCTTTGGTCTCTGTGTTGTGCCGTCTGTTCCAGAAGCCTCTCTGTTGCCTCTAAGCCTTCCGCAACACTTTCATCTCCCTAAAAACGTCCATTGGTTGTTTACACACTTAACAAAACTCTGTACCACATCATGACTGGTTTGAATCTTTAATAACTCAAGAAATTCAAATTTAAATGTATGTCAGAACGAATAATGTTTTCACTCGAGTCGTTTGTCCTCATTTAAGACCCTCACAATATTATTAACGATTTTTGGACCAACCGCTGTTCCATTTACTTCATTTCATTGTTTCAATAATAACGTGTCAAAAATTGAAGTGTTGCCGAACCCTTGCAACCGATTGAACTTTCTCCCGTTGAAATAAACATACAAAGGCTAATAATAACATCAACACCTATAAGTAAGGCCTGTCCCAGTACACCAAACAATATAAAAGTCCATAAACCGATGTTTATCACGGGAAATGAAAATTGGGTGTCCTACCGAGCGGGCGAGTCAGCGTGGTGCATTACTTCGTTTCGTTTAAAATTTAATACACCTTTGAATCGTTGCATTGTAAAGTGCATGTAGAGCGGCAGCACTTAACTTTTAAGTGGGTCAAGCTCTCCTGTACGCGACAGTGGACCTCTATTTCGGATTTAATGGCCCCCTGGGCTATATTTCTCCGGCGTGGTTGATGGAGGTGCTATTTGATTTATGAAGCAGTAAGACTTCATAGTGTTCCAGTTGAACTAAGTATATTGCATTGAGGAAATAACTGACTGTGGCTCACCAAGAAATATGATCAAAACAATGCTAAGACTAAGAATCTATGAAGAAAATCCAAACAGTTATTTGTGTGCTGTTTAGAATAGATTCTAAAGATGGACAAAATCCAGAGAGGCCGAATGATCAAATCTAGGACCTTTAGCGTTGTCTGCAGCGGTATCTATCGGCTCTGGCCTCTGCGGGCCCATCATACGAGGTGTTTGAACGTCGACTGCGGTGGAAAGGCGAAAAAAAAAAACCGTTAGTGGTAGTACCCACCTGTAGCTCCTGCCGCAGCTCGTCCACCCAGTTGCCGAGCTCCTTCTCGTGGGTGTAGAAGAGGACGGCGAGGTCGAGCCGGCGACGCCTCTGCTCTACCCTGGCGGCGAACGACGTCACGTGCGCCTCCAACTCGTGCGCCACCGAGTAGATCTCGTCCGGGTCACATTCGCCCGTGTGAGCCAACTCCTCGGCGGCCGCCAGCAACTTGTCCGCGTTGGTGTAGGTGTTCTGGAACAAATAATGAAGTGAGGGGCGGATTTTCACCGAGTACGTCTGCAAAAATTCGTCAAAATGCATCGCAAAATATCTTAAACATTAATATGGTGAAGTATCACGGCTCTGTTATTAGTCCAGATACCAAAAAAAGTGTACGTTTATATTGAAATTAAATAAAATTTTAAATGCAACATCCTGTATAAGGATAAGAATATCATTTTGTGCACCTTTTTATTCCCTTTAAATTTCAAGGTATTTCCATAGTCATTTTCGCAAATTTCGTTTTTTTCCCTTAAAAAATTGTAGGAAAAACATTCTCATTATTGCTACACAACGGACCACAAATATTTTTTTTTCGTATCTCTTGTGAAAATATGTTAGTTTATCATGTTTTAAGAGCCTCTTCAGAAAATTAGTTCAAAAACATTTTTTTAGAGGCCGCTCAACATTCTTAAAAATTTCCAAAATTGTCAAAAATTGATTTTTTTATGTATTTTAATTTTTTTCTCGTTATTTTATCATTTTCTAGGTTGAAAAAATCTCGATTCTGAAAATTCCAAATCGATATTTTAATTTCTAAAGGTCACTCGTAATTATTTTAACTTTAAAAGTAAAATGTTTTTGAGCGACCTCTAAAAATAAATATGAACGAACTAATATTTTTCTTTTATTGAATTTGATGAACAAAAGAATAGAAATACATCACGAGACACTTAAAAAATTACTCGAGGCAAAATTTACTACCGCAATGTGAGTGTCAAATATTTATAATTTTTTAATTTTTTAAAATTTAAGTCGTGATATATNTCCGCGTTGGTGTAGGTGTTCTGGAACAAATAATGAAGTGAGGGGAGGATTTTCACTGAGTACGTCTGCAAAAATTCGTCAAAATGCATCGTAAAATATCTTAAACATTAATATGGTGAAGTATCACGGCTCTGTTATTAGTCCAGATACCAAAAAAAGTTTATATTGAAATTATTCCCTTTAAATTTCAAGGTATTTCCATTTTCACAAATTTTCGAGATATTTCGTTTTTTTTCCATTAAAAAATTGTTATGCTCATTATTGCTACACAAACGGACCACCTATATTAGGGTGGCCCAAATAAAAACGAATATTTTTCGTGTCTTGTGAAAATATTAACATATTTTTTTTATCGTGTTTTAAGAGCCCCCTCAAAAAATTAGCTCAAAAAAAAAATTTTAGAGGTCGCTCAAGATTTTTAAAAATTTCCAAAATCGTCAAAAATTGAATTTTTTTATTTTAATTTTTTTGTCGTTTTTTATCATTTTCTAGGTTGAAAAAATCTCGATTCTGAAAATTTCAAATCGATATTTTAATTTGATTTGAATTGAAGGTCACTCATAATTATTTTAACTTTAAAAGTAGTGTAAGTACCTAAAATATTTTCGAGCGACCTCTAAAAATAAATATCAACGAACATATTTTTTTTAACTTACACACTTAAAAAATTTCTCGAGGCAAAATTTATTACCGCACTGTGAGTATCAAATAGTTATAATTTTTAAATTTTTTAAAATTTAAGTATCTCGTGATTTATTTCTATTCTTTTGTTCATCAAATTCAACAAAAAAATTATTAGTTCGTTGATATTTATTTTTAGAGATCGCTCGAAAACAGGTAGTTACACTACTTTGAAAGTTAAAATAATTATGAAATTAAAACATCGATTTGAAATTTCCAGAATTGAGATTTTTTTCAATCTAGAAAATTATTATAAAAAAAAAATTTGACGATTTTGGAAATTTCTAAAAATCTTGAGCGACCTCTAAAAAAATTCTTTTTTAGCTGATTTTTTGAAGGGGCTCTTAAAACATGATAAACTAACATATTTTCACAAGAGATACAAAAAAAATATTCGTTTTTTATGAGGCACCCTAACCTATATGTAATAAAACTTATTATACTCTGAAATAAATTGCTATGTAGCCAGTTCCAACGGTTGTATTTTCACTTATTTGACTAATTTGGTACCGAGTAAATACGGGCTTTAATTAAAAGTAAACATCCTTCCACCAGAGTAATTTGATACTAAAATGTGGAAAAAACATAAAATAAACTTGCTTATCTGGCCATATTATTGTTAATTAAATTTGTATTTGTGTAAGTGGAAGAAAAAAAAAACATCATTACAATGGCTGTATTATAAAGAGTAACAAAACATGATTTAATTAACATAACGGACTCCAGAAATGTACAAATGGTTAAAAAATAGCAAAAAACATTCCTCGTCTCTCGTTCTACATATTTCTAATTAATAATTACGAATATTCGTAAATATCCACAAAAAGTTTGCACGTTCCCCCAATTAAAATCTAAAAAGTGCCTAATTAAACCCACAGTGGAAAAGTAAAATGAAAAAGAGCTACCTTCTATCTGCAAGCTGAATGCTAATTTCCTTCACGGAATGGTTCGTATATTTCTATGCTACCCGGTTCGAACACAATGCTTTCACGAAGAAAATGGAAAATGGCTTGCAGCTGCATTTTATCTCTCCAAGGTCATATTGAGCTGAATAGGCTTCTGTATGATGCAAATTGAAATACTATAAATAGTAAACAAACGAGTTGTTCCGTAGATCTGTCATAAGTTTCATAGGTTATAAATTTCGGAAGATACTTCTCTTTTGTTGGGAGCACTTCTGTAATTAACTGTTACGTTAAATACTCAGGTGTCTTATTAATCGTGTAGATCGATACATGTATTGTTGTCATTTTTTTACTGGCGCATCCTAATATCGAAAATTTGATAACGAAACGGCAAAATATCGATAATTTGATTACGAAACGGCAAAATTTCTATTTTTTTATAAGTGCATTTGGCAAAACGTTAACAAAATCTTTATGGGGCAAGTCAGCCATCGACAATTAGCTCTTTACAGGAGATCCTGCAAAATATTGACCTTTTTACAGTCACATTGACAAGTGCCAGGTATTTTAACTGACCGATATTACCCGAAAAAGTAACGCTACTGCATTAATCGTCGAATTTTTTTTGGCGCGTGAGAAATACAAATGGAACCACTTTATGTATATCTCCCTTAATTATCCTCAAAGAAGTAATTTAATTGAGTTCCTGGAAGTTGATGGTGTCGAAGTGGTGGCCGGAAAGCCTCACTCGAAAGGCCGTTATAAATGCGAACTTAATTCGAGATAGATTAAAACACTTGCGACACTTTAATAAAGCTATTAAAGACATGGAGAAATGGCAGATGCTAGGAACAAAGGAATTTCTTGAATAGAATTAGTCGTACGACGTGAAAATAAAATATATTTTAAATTGTAACAGTCGTAGAGAATTCTTCGTCTTTGATGTAATTTTAATACACTCGCTACTCTTTGTCAAAATAAATATAATTTAAATTCACTCCAAAGATTCGTATCTCTAAAACAAATGGATCAATACTCGTAAATTATATGTTTTCGCATGGCCTTCGCCATAATATTCCAGTTCGTATCGCCGCCAACTTCGACTTACGTTACCCAATAACCCAACGTTTAAATTAAAATTCTAAGGCGCTGTGAGGCCATAAGCATCCGGAAGCACGGTGCAGTTCCGTTATGCACTTATTTATTTTTATCGGACCGGCATTCTATCAGCAATCATCGAATTAAGTCGTCGACGTGATCGACATCGATCGGACGTGTCTATATCGACGTTTCTTTCTGTCCAGATCGTATCGGTAATTTATGGAAATATTTTAATCGAGAATGTCGAATCAGGGCGACTAGGCGGACGTGCCTTCCTATGTGCCCTTTTGGTTGGCGTTTTAATGAGTTCTGTCAAAGAGCGCAGTTAATATCAAATAACTGTTTACTGATTTATTTACTAATGCTTGAAGAAAGTAGACATATTCATTTTTTTAGAATATCTACATGTTGCGGTTTGTGTTTTAGTAGAATTTATATTTAAATTTAGTTGACTAGAAAGTCTCCAGTTGTTCACTTTGATCATCAATTACATCATCAATCATAAGACAAGGCAAATTTTTAATATAAATTAAGAAGAGGCCGGGACCAAGAACTGGTCCTTGTGGTACTCCTGTATAACACTGAGATATGTCGGTGTAGCATTATTATGGACGTTGCTACTATTGAACTGTACCCAAAACCAAAAGTGTAATAACACTTATCTCAATAAGAATTAAATTTTAACTTGAAGCTTTATTTGTTCTGTTCCAGACCATTCTTGCACCCTCATTCACTCGTAAAGTGTATTTACAAAGGGGCGCGAATTCAGATGACGGGATTTTCTCTTTATTTACTTTAGACTTCACTTATCAAACAGGATTTTAATAAATCGATGCATTCGGTAAACACAAGGCACGTTTTTCTATTGTTACAGTTTTGATTTATTTCCGGTCTAAATTTGTTTGGATAACGCGCGTTTAGTTATAATAGAACACAAATGCATATCTGGCTCTGACAATGATGATATTAAGATTACTGGTAAACGTTAGTGCGAAAGTTGGAGAATTGCTAATTTGCTTGTTGGATATTTTAAATGATACGACCATGACCACTAGTGTGTTTTAATTTATTGCTAAGCATTTTAATAAAACTAATAATATATGTACTTCTCACTCACATCTGTTGAAGTAAATTTCAGTTTAGATGGCGGGAATTTTTTAATCGAGTGAAAATAAATAAAAATATATTTGGTATTTTAATGCAAACATTTTTGACTAATAGTATTGTGGGAAACAGCTACTCTGAGGTCTACAGATCTGTCCAGTGTTGCAATCTAGTACCGGTTTCGAACTTAACAGTTCTCATCAGTATGCCATGGTGAGACAACCGACTAACTATTTAGCTACCGACATGTTTCGTAAGTGGAGAGAATAACCTACAAAGTATATGCCATGTCTTAAATGTTATTACTTTGTATGTACTGTTTTATAATACGTACTGATTAGTAGGTCGGTCTTTGTCAGTTGTTGCATTGGCAATGATACAGGGTGTCCCAGAATAACGTGTACAACGGAAGACCACAGATTCAAGGACTCAAAATAGGCAGATTTGGGCTAATTTACCACAAATTTAGTTTCGTGGAACTCTCTCGGTTTCAAAAATACAATACCTATGTACGTTTTCAGCCACGAAATTTCAATAATTCCAATTATTGCGAATTTTCACACCTTAGACCAACCGTTTCTGAGTTAAATGCACACCATATTTTCAAATTTGTTTCTACCATCTAATCAGTAATGCAATGATTTTGAATTTTAGCTCTTTATATTTTTTGTTTGTCTTTAAAAAATATTACACTCACGAAAGAAGTAGAAAGAGCGACTTTAATGTTCGTTTTCAAAAAAAAGTGATCCAGGTTTTCTCTCCTCTTTTCAAGGGTCCACAGGGAGGGGAGCGAATAGATTTTTTACATGAAAGAACCCCTTTTATTCAACAGAGAATCACTTCCTTAATTTTTTCACACTAATTTTTTTACACTACGTAGAGCCTAGCCACTTTAAAAGCAAGTTTAAATATACAATCACACGAGCACTTTGAAAAAAAAAACCTCCGATAAAAGCTGTTTATATTTTATACTTTACGAGCTGAACAGTCGCGATCAGGGTCCCAGACCCAAAACATCCGATGACTTATGCCCCATCCTCAACCCTAAACGGTCCAGAATCCAAACAGGCCCCACATCGGCACAGCTTCCCCCTAAATCGCTGTGATTTATTTCTGTTTTGAATTGTCCTCTTCCTCTCGCCCCCGCCCGCTCGCTTCATCCCTCTCTCACTTGTTGAGGCGAGCGCGCTGCGTCACTGCGATATCGAAATATATACTGCGCCTTGCTAGCGGGACTATATTTTTAAAACGGGTCCTGCGGCACTTAAATCCACCCCATAAATCTGGGAGCAGTCTAAGCCATCTGGGATGATTTTGAAATATCAGGTGCGCCGGCACTGGCGTTCCATCACCGAGAAATTATCTCGGTGGGTCTCCTGCAGCTGAATGTTTGCAGTGTTGTTACGTTCATTTGGAACTGGATTAACAAAGTGGTACGGTTTTTTTGTATATTTACCAGACCAGTACCGGAGCTCATTCTTTGTCAATTGTATTAAACTGAAACTATCATTCTGTAAATTGTTACGTTCTTTCCAATATCTCTTTGTCTCCGGGTCTGGATTCATTCAATATGCGCGAATCCAAAATTCCACTCGGTATGCTGCAAGAACCAAATTAATTGATAACAAGGCAACAAAAACTTAATCGCCTCTTCACGGATTAGCCGATAAACCGTGTTGGATGCTTTTAGAGAGTCGGCTGAGCAACTTCGTCCCACCCCCTCCGACTGCCCTGGTGAACTTGATAATGAAAAGTGATTTTCTGCAACATTGTAAAGCTTTTAGCTTACTGCCGTCTGCCGGATCTTTCCTTTTTTATGATTTACTACCCGCCATTTGCTATTGACGCTTTGAGCGTTTCCGTGTTCTTAGTTTTTAGCCAGATGAACCATTAAATTTGTTATTGTAGGTGAAAGTGAAATGAAATTATGGAAGAATCGAGCAGGTTTGCTAGGAGATAACGATGCCTCGTTAAACGTCAATATACGATAACATATTTTATAGTTAAGTATTTTGGAATAAGTTTTTTTGTGCGGTTTCTGGTTTAGGTGAAATTTTAAGGTCTTCAGAGAAAGTGAGCACTTAATAAAATCATATGAAAAGTTGTCTATCCAAATTTGTAAGAAACAAAGGATTAGATAGGAAAAAAATTCGTCATTTTTCGTTCTATGTGTTATTGTAAAAAAAACTATTAACCTTAGCAAAAAATGTTCAACGGACGATTTGATCTAGAGAAACTCATCTTTAAAATGAGACCTATAAGTTAAAATTGCTTTATAAACAAAAAATTTATTGCAAAATTAAACGAAAAAAGTGCGTTTTCTTTAATTGTTAATAACTTTTTAAATAATTAATGAAATCTTACCAAACTTTCCCAAAATGTAAGTTTTTATACCCTCAAGAGATGTGCAAAACATGAGCTCAATGGGTCAAATAGTTTTTGCAAAATTCCATTTCCAAAATTCTAAATGACTATTCCGGGGGCAGGGTTATGACTAAAACATTCTTTTTGGGCTCATTTTCTTCGAGGGGACACCAAGTATCCTCTAGTTAAAAAAAAAATATATTTTTTTTCAAATTTAGTTGTAAAAACATTGCTAATTCCGGACCTATTGGTCGTAGAAACTTTTTTTTTCTATTTGTAGGTTTTTTACAAGCTTGCAAATGGTGTATATAACTTCTTTCAAAAGTTAAAAACCGCGGAGTCATTTTATTTGTTTATTTGGGAAGAAAGTGCCCTTTATTTGTTAACAATTATATACAGGGTGAGTCAACGATTGGTTAAAGTAGATTTACTCAGAATTGCTAAAGTTTATCAAAAAACTATTTCTACAGGGTGATAAGTACGCTAACAGGGCACATTTTAAAAATATTTTAAAATATACAGGGTGCTCCAAAAATGTGTGACAGACCAAACTTACATTTTTTTAAATGGAACACCCTGTATTTTACAACATTTTTAGATTCTACGTTTAATTTGAAACATTTTGATATAAAGTTTCCTATATCTAAATGTAATAGTTCCTGAAATAATTGGAACTAAATAAAAAATATTGCATTTTTGTACTTGTATTTAACAATAGCTATCCTCGTTATTTTTAAGAATTAAAACAAGATTTTTGGGAACGTGTTACTGTAAAGGTGGCTTGAGAACGTCATGGATTCAAATTTTGATTAACGCCTACAGGGTGTTCGTAAAATAATGACAGATTTGAAGAAGTTTAAACTAAAAAATCTTAATTTTTTTAAATGGAACACCCTGTATATTTTTCAATATTCTTTTAGATCTTTTAAAAACTAACAACTTTTGTTAACCATGTACTATACCTATACTCAATACTTCTGGAGATATTCTTCTATCTTTACATTCAATTATTTAATAATTTAATTATAAAAAGAAAAATTTCATCCTTTAAATAAAATAATGAAAATAAGTAACAAATACTCATAAATTTTTATATTAGAATAACTTATAATTATTACAATACACAACAATTAACACTAAAACAGTATAGTACTTAATATTAAGCAATTACACCGAACTAACAAATATAATAATTATTAAACAAAATCTTCCAAGGGATCATCTAATTAAATTTTCAAATAAATGACCATCCTGCTGAACACGTGTTATGAATTTATGTAAATTTAATCTTTCTTTCAAGGATCGTCTTACTCTTGATAACACGATGGAGCGCCCGCTCATTATCATCATGATGTCAGAATATATTTAAATGACAATTATCCAGAACGATGGATAGGGCGTGGGGGTTTCATTAACTGGCCTGCAAGGTCTTGCGAATTAACCCCTCTAGACTTTTTCCTGTGGGGTTATATTAAGGGGCAGGTATATGCCAATCCACCAACAACTCTTGATGATATGAAAAATAGAATAAGAGAATCATGTAGAAGTATAACTCCAGTAGTGTTATCAAGAGTAAGACGATCCTTGAAAGAAAGATTAAATTTATGTGTTCAGCAGGATGGTCATTTATTTGAAAATTTAATTAGATGATCCCTTGGAAGATTTTGTTTAATAATTATTATATTTGTTAGTTCGGTGTAATTGCTTAATATTAAGTACTATACTCTTTTAGTGTTAATTGTTGTGTATTGTAATAATTATAAGTTATTCTAATATAACAATTTATGAGTATTTGTTACTTATTTTCATTATTTTATTTAAAGGATGAAATTTTTCTTTTTATAATTAAATTATTAAATAATTTAATGTAAAGATAAATAAAGAAAACAGTATTTATTATATTTGACGTAATATGATTATGATTTATTACTATCTATTTTGCCAGGCCTACGAACCAAATTAGAAAATCACGAAAAATGCTCCACTACACTGTTAAGCGAATATCTCCAGAAGTATTGAGTATAGGTATAGGACATGGTTAACAAAAGTTGTTAGTTTTTAAAAGATCTAAAGGAATATTGAAAAATATACAGGGTGTTCCATTTAAAAAAATTAAGATTTTTTAGTTTAAACTTCTTCAAATCTGTCATTATTTTACGAACACCCTGTAGGTGCTAATCAAAATTTGAATCCATGACGTTCTCAAGCCACCTTTACAGTAACACGGTACCAAAAATCTTGTTTTAATTCTTAAAAATAACGAGGATAGCTACTGTTAAATACAGGTACAAAAATGCAATATTTTTTATTTAGTTCCAATTATTTCAGAAACTATTAAATTTAGATATAGGAAACTTTATATCAAAATGTTTCAAATTAAACGTAGAATCTAAAAATGTTGTAAAATACAGGGTGTTCCATTTAAAAAAATGTAAGTTTGGTCTGTCACAAATTTTTGGAGCACCCTGTATATTTTAAAATATTTTTAAAATGTGCCCTGTTAGCGTACTTATCACCCTGTAGAAATAGTTTTTTGATAAACTTTAGCAATTCTGAGTAAATCTACTTTAACCAATCGTTGACTCACCCTGTACAACTAAATTTGAAAAAAAAATTATATTTTTTTTTTAACTAGAGGATACTTGGTGTCCCTTCGAAGAAAATAAAATGTCGTAATTTATTGACTCTCTTCTGGTAGTGAGTGTTTTGGATTTGAAAAATAATGCAAATAACAAAGCTGCTGTAGCTTTTATCTCACATCATACATATGACAAGCTTCAAATCCATTACCATTAGCAAGTCCACGCATAAAGCGTATGTCTACCATTTCTACATTGGTGTACAATTATGAAGTAGTAGAATAAAATTCAAAATGCAACTGACAATAATATTTGCTGGACAAAACAAACGATGAATCTAAACTAAGCTACTACGAAAGAGAAACAATTAAAGATTCCTTTTAAATAAACTACAATACGCTTCTAAATAGTAAACACTAAACACTCCGTCTGGTAGCATCGGGTCGACCTTCACATCCAAGTTGTGGGAACCGTTCATTGTCATGACTAACCGAAGATATTTATAGTGCAAGTTCAGGGGGATACCTGAAGTTACTTGGCAACTTTGTCCAAGGGACAAGTGTGCGCCGAATGCCAAACTACTTATCGTCTAATTTGTTACAGGAACATGAACTGCCTGTAAGAGTGATCCTATCCCACACGCCACGCACGTTTGGAACCTAATCTGATCTGGCCACATCTCGGTTTTTAAACAATGGTGGTCAAAGCTACAAAACACGGAAGTCACACGGAAAAATATACATAACTTTTTTGCTTATATATTTTTATATATTTTTTTTACGTTTTTGTCGCAAATTTCGCGAAACCATGGGTTTGTTAATTAGGATTGTCGTTTCCGAAGACAGCAAGAATACGTTTTTAATTCCATTACAACCGGGAACATCCGGAAATAGAAAGAAGCCATTAGAAGCAGAGGGAAGGCAAGCACCGAGTGCGTGGCTCTCCAAAGAACAGCTCCCCGAGGATTTGGGGATGTAATGAGGTGCTTTAACTTCGCTTTCCCCAATTTTATCGATTAAGATGTTCGCGCGAACATTATCATTCGTCCCTAAATTGTAAACGGGAGGGATTTGTAAGGAGAAACAATGACGTCGCGATAGAATAACAGGTTTATTTGCTTAAGATGTTTTGTACGATATTCTCAAGGAGAAAATTTGTTCTAAATTGTCAGAAATAGTGTGCACATGAGCGTTTTTGGGGAGGGGGCAAGGGGGGGCAAAGGGGATAATTGCCTCCACCTCGGTACAGCTTCACCGAATTCATTTTGACCGTAAGTTGCCAGACTAGCACCGGAGCTCATTCTTTATCAGAACGTATCTGCCCTACTAAGATCTCCTGTCGTTTTTGTCACTGTTCTTGTGGGCTCTCTTCTTATTTAAAAAAAATGAATTAAGAAAATTAATTTAAAAATATATGTTTTCTATTAAATAAACTACTTCACAATCGGTCATGTTTCCAATGCGCTGGTTAGAAAAAACTATAGCGAGATGCCTTTACGCTAAACTAATATTTTGATTTGCTATCTAAGAAAACAGTATTTTTTATTATTAAGTATAATATTTTGTTAAAGTATTTTTGTCCTTATTCAATAAAACACCGTCTTATAAATATAAAATATAAAAAATATATTTTTCTCTAAGGTCCGACAGTAAATCGTACATTCCAGGACCGTACTTTGTTTTCACTTGAGATGAAAAATGAACATATTTGTAGAAGCATCATTTTGTATGAAACGACATACGCCTAGATATAGGAACTGAGTGTTTTTATCGATAATTAATAAATAAATAATTCCTGTCATGTGATAGCTCAATTCTGGTATCGGATTCGTGATCAGGAGGCAAAAATACTACGGATACATATGTCGCATGAAAAGTACAGACAACTTTTTTTGTGTGTTGTGATAATAATTGAAGAATAAAATAAAATTTTATATTTTTGCAGTTGTAGAAATCGTATAGTGTACTACACGTGCGAATATCACTTTTCGACTCTATTTAATTTGCCACCTCTTAATATGCTTAAATGCTTGTGCTTAAATGCTATTCCCAAAAAAAAATATCCGAGAAAAAAAAAGCAGTAGCACAAAAGCCAAACATTTTTCTTCTAAATCTCATTGGTCACGCGGAGAAAACTGCATAGAGCTGATTGCTATATTCATCAGGCTGTGTGCGCCTAATGAAATGTAACATAGCCGTTAAGACCTCCTGGTGGATGTATGCGAAAACTTATCCAATCTACAAGGCGTTAAATCTCCCAAGTAACAGCTGAGAGTTATTGGTACTCCACCAAAATCGAACAGAAGTATTTGGAGTTCGACTAGACAGACATTTAAGGAAATCCTTGATATAAACTTCAGCGGTGAGGTGGATAACTATTTAAAATACAGGGTGACTAAACAAATTTGGGGATACAAAATTATAATAGAATATTTATTTACATCTCGAAAGAAAAAACTGTTTGAAATTATTATATCTCTGCTGACAGCTTCAGCTGATTTGAATTACGTATGCCTATTTATTTAATGAGTATTTTTAGAATAAATAAATAAAAAGCAGAAACAGAACAAGTCACTGAACAACAAAAGGGGGATTCGCCTCAGCCATATAAGCAAAATTGGGCAGATTTGGTATTACTGTAGTTTTCCTAGTGCTCTTATTACCGTGGTTTATTGTTTGCATCAGAATTAATGCATATTAATTAATTTATAGTGACAAAATGCATTGCAGCTTCTCGCCCTAGATAAATAAAAAAAATTAAATTCGAGCACTTCCAATCTGCGTTTTTAGCCGCCATCGGCTCCGATAATAGACCGGTAATCAGTTAAATCGGGGAAGGGAAGTAAGTAAAAACAAACGTAGAACATCCACTGTAGCCGGTAAATGAATATTAAAATGTTTACCTAAGCGAAAGGAAGCTTTTGAAAACGCCATCGCTCGCCGGTATTTAAATTAAAAGCCTTGTTCGCCCGCGGAACGAACTAATTCAACCCTTTCACAAACAAAACCGCAGGAGAGAACTTAGCCAAATTAAAAAACCTAGAACGTACATTCGATTTGGCCATGTTAGCCTGAAACAGAGCCCCTCGGATGGGTTTTGATACACACACAGTGAGAGTGTACACACGTCGAAACAATTTAGGGCAACTTAATTATTTGATACATATCTAGTTAGGTCTAGTAGGTTGCGCAGTTTACTTTAGTTGTAAGCACTTGGTTTAGCAGGAACTCCTTGTCTGTAAAAAATATTAGTGATTTAAATAGGAAATGGTGATTGATGAA
This sequence comes from Anoplophora glabripennis, assembly GCF_000390285.2. Taxonomy (NCBI): domain Eukaryota; kingdom Metazoa; phylum Arthropoda; class Insecta; order Coleoptera; family Cerambycidae; genus Anoplophora; species Anoplophora glabripennis. The sequence continues at coordinate 2,099,755 of NW_019416423.1, read as the reverse complement.
ATCAGGGAATTATTTGGTCAAAATTTAGTATATACAGTGGTTTAAGGGAAAGGAGATGTAACCTTGAAAGTAAAAGGCGTTGACAGCTATATACCATCAATTACCGGGTTAAGATATGATCCTTGTGATATAAATGTAGCAATAATAATTATACCCAACTTCACTACTGCGACCAGAATGAAAATAATGATCACTCCTCAAACACTCGTTAGATAATTTTTAATAATTCAGCCATTTTATACGAATCTACTGGGGAGACAACAAAAAAAAAACAATAGCTCTGCACGAAACTGGCAACAGCTGCGTAATATTTCAAGGAGAGGGTTGGATGTCATATTAGAGCCGGAAAGATTCCACTTCACTCTTTTTTATGACATTTTCTCCCTTTTTCAGTTCTTTATTAACGCTGAAGTTCGAAATTGTGCAAAGAAAGGTTTGATGGAAATAATAGTAACTGTAATTAAATCAAGGAACTTAATTCCTTCAAAATGTTCACTTTCTTTCACATGAAACAATTAATTTCCTTTGGAATTTTTCTTCAAGACGAAATGTTACGTTCTATATCATGTCTATATAACTGGAACGCGAAAAATTTAATTATTCGATCAGCAAAGAAAAATAATACATCACCAGACCCGAAGGGACTGGTGCACGCTTTTTATTCGACTTTAATATATTCCACTGCGACTGATGAAAGCGAGACGCGGATACATCTTAATATAGGGCGGGAGAATGTTTTTTCCATGTCGCAGGGAGACGAACCGTAATGAATTTAATAAGGCAGATACCTATTTCCTCGGAGAAGTTAGTACGTTATTCGATATTGCCCTAGTGCTCGGAGGTATTGTTTCATATTTAACCGTATTCGTGTCGGGGGAGTGTTTTTACCTCTGAAGTGGATTGTACTCTTTGGATTACAGACACTGACAACGAGAGGCAGGAAGAGAGACAAAAACAACTTCGATGACGAAGTAAGAATGCGGTGAATAAAAAATTGTGTGTTGATGTGAGCTGCGTACAATATTTTTCTACCACTGAAAAGTAATGAATAATTGCTAATTTGATAATTTGTAAGCATTCAGTTACATTATCAAAATGTCAACAATTCGTTTTTAATAGAATTTTAAATCAACTCATGACGATTTTTAAATAAAGCCTCACAACTGACGCGTCACTATTAGTGGTATAGTCAGTCTCTAATAATAAATAATACACCCCGAGCAAGGTAACCTTCCACGAAAAATTATAATAAATGTATTATTCGCAGTATATGCTAGTCTAGAGTAGTTAATTAGTTTTTATTTTAAAATTAAACAATAAAGTTTGTTTTGTCAATCTTCTAATTCATTTGGCACAAAATAGGACAAATTTCTAGTACTGTAAACTAATGCAGAAAATTAAAGGGTCAGAAGAATTTCCGAAATTTTTCCGTGAATTTTGACAGACTGTATTTAGGTTTAGGTGAAAAATGGTCGTATCGGGAATTAAAAAAGCATTTTGAAGATCTAAGATTCTAGTTTTTAGATCTTTCGGTCGAATTTTTTTTTTTTTTTGTTAAGCATGACTTACAATTCGATATATCCAGAAGAACCCTGTGAAGTTTCATCTAGATCTAGAGAACCGTTTCTTTGTTTCAAACAGTCAATCTTTTGAAAAAAAATAAAGGGTCACGTTTTTTGAGCTTAAACACTTCATAATCATGATTAAAATGGAAAAAACATTTTTTGAGGTTTTGTCACATTTTTACCTTTACCGCAAATAACATTTAAATTGATGGAAAAAAAAACAAAAAAAATTCAGAGCAGAAAAAGGGTAGTTCTGAAAAAAAACTATTTTTTCAGTGATTGCAGACTACACAAAATTTAATTAGAAATTTGTTTCAAAAAACGATATGAATCGGGGTCGAAATCTGGTTTGGGCCATTAACTGTAATTTTAATTTAATTAAATATTGAACAGAAGCATAGGACGGAAAAGCCGAATCGTGCTAGAAACAATTGGATTGGTTTTCTTCAATGTCCGGAAGGTTTCCCAAAAAAGCAAAAAAAAACTTCAAAAAATTTGAAAATTTTTCGATTTTTTCACCATCAAATTAAACGTAATTTGCGGTAAAAATGGGTTATATGCCAAGGCATTGAACTATACTCACAACACCTAATGCAACAGCTAGGATCGCTCGTCATCATCAATTTAACCCACCAGGACTTATTAGTCCTATCAGTGTGTCATAGGTGAGACAACCGACGAACGATCCAGCTGTTATAATGTCATATACTCCCGACAAGAGGTACATAGTACGCGAAGCACAATGGCTCCATTTTTTTTCTATTTTAATCATGATTATGAAGTGTTTAAGCTCAAAAAACGTGACCCTTTAATTTTTTTCAAAAGTTTGACTGTTTGAAACAAATAAACGGTTCGCTAGATCGAGATGATACTTCACAGGGTTCTTCTGGGTATATCGAACTGTAAAAGTCATGCTTAACATTAGTCATTTCGTGAATATTTCTAATTTAGCCTTCAATTTTCTAAAAAAAACATAAATTACCCTTTTTTCCAGTTTTTTTAAATTCGTGTAAAAGATGAAAAAAAAAAAAATCCTAAAAGTTGCGGCAGCATGTTATTTCGCAAATTATTTTGACCCTTCAATTTTTTGCATTAGTTTATATCTCTAAACACACTGATTTTTTGCGGAGCTCCGGCTGACACGCCATCGCCTTTAACGTTACCCGGAAGTCCCTAAATCTATTAGGTCCAAACATCACGACGCACCGTCTCATAATCTGGGCCGCCGCGGGAAAGGGCCGGACGAGGGCGATTGGCCGTTGACCTTGGACAACAGTTCGCAGGCCGATGCTGGTCTCCTTGGGGAGCGACCGACGCACTCCTCGGAACAATCAATATTGCTAACTGCCTCCTACATCTCGCCGCTCATTCTCGAGAGCGGGGGGATTATTTACCCTGCCGGAAGACGAGTTGCAGGGGATTATGGCCTCTTAGAAGAGTGACCAATTAGATAGGGTATGACTTATTCCAATTAAGAAATGGCTATTTATGCAAAAAGCATGAAAAAGTAACCTTCCAAGACTGTGACATAATTACAGAAAGGAAAACTGCGCCTAGCAGAAAGCGACTCGAAAAAATTTATCCGTCCCTCCGAGTTCCCCAGGAAGTCGCCGATGTGTTATTATTTGGTTCGGCGGTTCGTGGGTCGGGGCTTGGCAGCTAGACTTCGTCGAAATGAAATGTCAACGCCACATTCGGGTTCACAGAGGGAAATAGTACTTTCCATTTCCATGCCAGTCACACGCTCCACGTCATAAGTTCATTTCGACGGTCGATGTCGCTCGGTTAATCCGCTTATTTTCAGGCCATGGGATGACACAATCCAGGCGAAAACGAAAGTGATGGATTGAATTGGATTTGATAGCACATCCATACCCATTTGTCGCAGAATAGAAAAAACATGTTGCTATCGATAATGAGAATTGAAAACACTACATCCTTATCTAGGACTATAGATGTTGAAACAGAAGTACCTCAGGGTTCTCTTCTAGGGCCAATATTGTTTATTTTGTATATGTCTGACATAAGTAGTAATACTAAACATTGCAATTTTCATTCATATGCTGTGATTAGCAACTGTATGTATCTTATTATCTGGATTTGTAAATGTATGTGAGGCATTCCACGCTAAATCACTTTTAACCCTGACCCCCTTTCGATTTGGCTGAAACTTTTTTATTGTTTTCTACCCCGCTGAAAACCTCCGAGAATTTTTTCAAATTTTTTCAACCAATTCGATAAAATTGCTCTATTCTTTAAACTAACCATAACTTTTTAAAAAATTGAGTTATCGGGACGTTTTTTTCAAAATTTTTGTTTTTAAATGTACATTTTGAAAAAAATAGATCAAAATTATCTGGACCTATCTTCACTGTTTTTTTTTATTATCGAAAAGAAACCAAAATTTCTCGATGATTACCATTTTTGAAATTTTTTTTTTCTTATAAAAACACATTTTTTTTTATAAATCCTCAAATTGTTTCAGTGGTGTTTTTTCGTTTTCTAATTTTTTTATCGATTGAAAAATTATTTTTTTTCAAATTTAGCTTATTTCACAACACTATTGTGAAAGTATTTGAAAATATATATATAGAATTCCAAAATTGAAAAAAAATATATGAAAGAAATAACTGAAAGTGGTAAGCATGAAAAAAAAATTCGATTTTTTTTGAGAAAGTTAAGAAAAAAATGGAAGATTGAATAATTTTTTGTATTTATTTTCGAAAACATCCAAAAACAAAGAAAATGAAAAAAAAGTTGTTATTTGGTCCATTTTTGGACAAACAATGGGCTTTAAAAAATACATGCAACGCATTTGAACTCATTTTGAAATCATCCTCTTTTGACTTTTTGAAATTGTCATCAATCGCTGCATAGAATAATTTTTTTCAATTTTGGGATTCTATACATTTTCAAAAATTTTCAAAACGGTGTTATGTGAAATAAGCTAAATTCTTATAAGAAAAAAATAATTCAAAAATGGTAATCATCGAGAAATTTTCGTTTTTTTTTCGAAAAGTGCAATTAAAAACAAACATTTTGAAAAAAAAACATCCTGATAACTCAATTTTTGAAAAGTTATGATTATTTAAAAAAAAAAGCTATTTTTTTCAAAAATTCATAACTTTTTTTGAGATGGGTGAAAAAATTGGAAAAAATTCTCAGAGGTTTTCAATGGGGTAGAAAACAATAAAAAAGTTTCAGCCAAATCCAAAGGGGTCAGGTTAAAGTGGTCGATTTGGCGTGGTGTGGATATGTAAATTGCAAAATAATGCGATTGCGTAGAATTCCTGATTACATTCTTGCAATATTAATAATTCCACTGACTGAAAGACTACGAAAGCCAAACTGAAACCAACCATCCCCACTCTTACGATAATCGAATCTTGGTAGTACGCACGACGTGCCACAAAACTCCAGCTGCGTTTAACTGCGAAATTATGCATCAAATCGCAGAATAATTGCATTTCGGAAGCCGAAACGAACGTCAGCGGCGCCTGCGATAATTTAATATTAATTATGACTCTTCCGCCACCAGCAGATGACTTGGACGGTTCAAAACCGGGAGGGAGGCAGACTATATGCTGTAGGATAACGCGTAATATGCATGTACGAGGGAGATTAAATGAATCTCCTGCGAGGGGGTAGAATGCTAGAAATCAAATTAGTGCGGTGTAATTAATGGAAATTGCATTTTTATAGACTTGTTAACGCGGGAAAAGAGTGTGTTGCTTACTTGGTGTCCCTTAGAAGCTTCAGTCTCTATCTTTTAGGCACGAGAATTTAATATACATGTAGTACAAATTTTAAAATGTTTAAATTTAAAGGATAATTGGAAATGGGTCTGTAATTTGCAAAACCATCTTTTGAATCTTTTTATGAATTGAAATAAAATTGCCTGACATCAATATTGGTTTAAAAATAATTACCATAAATCTGCAGAACTCAGATGCATAGTCTCTAATGAGAAAACCTGGGATTAACTCAGATCTCATCCACATATTGGTGGAAATATGCTCTATTAAGACACAATTCAAAGTATTAGTGCTAATGACGCTATCCACATCATTCTACGAAAACAGGATAAATCACAGCACTAAGAAAAGTTCAAAATATAAGCAATATAGTAAATGTATAGAATTAAATACGTAGTGAAACTCCATCGAAACCACACCGACCTCTTTAACGTTCTCCAATGACGTTAACTGCACGCGATAATCGTTATATTCCTCCAAATGGGAATCCCCCCCAGCTTAGTCGTCTGTCCATTAGATACACCTAGATTACGTTGGGGGTGGAATTTTCGGTGATCGGAAGTAAATGAAGCATTTTGCTATTACAAGCAGTGGCGGGAATTGGGTGAACGGAGGGAGCGGGGAAAGTGGCGGAGTAGGGGGAGTTATAACTGCGACGTAGATTTGGGGAGAGGCAGTTGCTCAAATGTTCGTGGATTTGAGTCAATGCCTTAATGATCTGATATTTGAGATTAATAACGCCGAATATCAAAATTAAACTTTTCGGGGCTTAGCGATAGTAGTGGGCGTTTTGTAATGAATACCAAACTTAATTTTGCCAATAATNTCCAAATGGGAATCCCCCCCAGCTTAGTCGTCTGTCCATTAGATACACCTAGATTACGTCGGGGGTGGAATTTTCGGTGATCGGAAGTAAATGAAGCATTTTGCTATTACAAGCAGTGGCGGGAATTGGGTGAACGTTGGGAGCGGGGAAAGTGGCGGAGTAGGGGGAGTTATAACTGCGACGTAGGTTTGGGGGGAGGCAGTTGCTCAAATGTTCGTGGATTTGAGTTAATGGCGAGCCTTAATGATCTGATATTTCAGATTAATAACGTCGAATATCAAAATTAAACTTTTCGGGGCTTAGCGATAGTAGTGGGCGTTTTGTAATGAATACCAAACTTAATTTAGCCAATAATCTATCATATTCGGCTCCTTTGTCCATTTGTTATTGTAAAGTCTTCCACTTTATTCCACTAAGCTTCTTCCACATTCATTTGTAAATTTATTGCACGCAGGTGATGATACAAACGATGAAGAAAATTTGGTCGTTGAACTTCTTCCTTGACGTTTTTAAATTATGTTTTTCAAGCAAAAAATTTTAATTTATATGTCAAAAATTGATGACTTTCGAGAAACTTCAGCTACTGAAAATTATTTCAATATTTCTAGAACTGTTCAAAATGCATTGCCATGCGTCAAAACATCTTGACAATTCATGGACTCAACTTTAGAATCTTTAAAAAACAAACGACTGTTAATATACGTCAAAGGATATAAGTCGAGTTAAAAGGCTAAGATTAAAGGTCAACAACAGGAGACCAAAGAGCAATGGTCATAAGAAACTTATTAGAGTCAAAAGGCCAGTTGATTGGATGTTTGAGATGTTTTCCAAACATTTCGATGTATTTTGAAGTTTTCCAAGGATTTGCTTTTGTCTGTAGAAGCATTCGTTGGTCGACCAACAAATTAACTTAACTTAGCTTAACCTTAGCCAGTTTCCTGTATATTCCCTACCGAATGATTTATCGATTACTTCATCACTTGTCACTTTGCCAATTTCGATCGTGTGTAACTCATGCTAACACAATAAAACTTAACCTTACGCTACTTACACACCCTACCCCAAATCCAATAATACTCTTGCACCCATAATACATGACATTAAAAGAAATATTGGATTACACTTCGTGCGCCCTTCTTATTCCCGAACAAAGAGGGGTCGTTAGACATTATAGTTATTCGGACGGTAATGAAAAAAACGGCACGGGCGCGCGATTGGCCCGTAAATAACGACGAAATTATGCTTGGGACATGTAAGGAATACATAAACAGTTTGTTAGCAAGGAATGATCACAAATTTTGTCATTCTATATAATCTAAAAATGTATGGCAACCTTTATTGGCCTTTTATAGGTTCATATTTTAACAACAGTAAAACCAACCTGTTTAGAAATAATTTTAATCATACCAAACTGTGTGGTTTTTACGAAATTGTTTATAAGATTGTATTCTCTGACATTTCCAAGCTTTCCAGGTCGCTGAAATTCCTGAGATCGTACTTTGGATATTTCTAGACAGAAAATACTTTATGGCCACATTTTTTTACTTAAACTAATATCTAACTAATAATCTTTCACGGAATATGTTGCATTTGACCTGCTCAAAATCAGATTGAATGTGGTTGGATGAATTCATCTGTCCTGAATCAAATATGTTCAGAACTAAAGCAGTGGCCTTTGTTGATTGAGCAATTTCGTCCTCTTCAAGTTGGAAACCTTTCGTTATTCATAACCGTATGTACAAAGGGCTTGTCATTCTATTGTTTCATATCAGTTCAAGCAAAGTGAAAACGAGGAATATCCCAACACAAATAAGAGATCGGAAAATTCTAAGGACGATGCATAATGACAGAAAAATTGTGCACTTCTTTGAATAACGAGTACATAAAGACGTATGTCGGAGACCGATTGTCAAAAGCATTTTAAGAGCTACCTCGTAAGTAGCTTAAAACGATTTTCTGGAGCAGACGGGGCTCTTCCGTATTGGATCTGTCGGCTGGATATGTCCGTTATTTATTACTCTATCAGTTATAGACAGGAAAATAATAGGTTTGCCAAGAGTTTTGCGCGTGACAGATTGGACTTATATGAATCACTTACATACTTGCGAGATTTACCTACTTTACGACGCGCCTCTTCCTTCGAACGGCCTGCGAAATTCTCTTTCGATCAGCCAAGTTCAAAAGCAATAAAAGATTTACATAATTTCCATATTTACATATAGTATGAATCGCCTTTAAAGATTACCTTAAGTGTATGTAGTCTAAATGTGATTGTAACCTTAAATTTTGTCAAATTTGAACACACTTAATTTTGCTTAATGAAATAAATGAAGTGAATATCCAAATCCGAAAAGCCCAAAGGCATTTTCACGCCATGATTTCGTCAGTGTTTCTCTCAAGTGACGTCACAACATCCGCGTACACACACCAGATTATATTCATATCACGAAATAGACACGCTCAAGAATAAACGTTCAATTTTTACTGGTTAATATTTAAAAATTAATCAAACAATCCATTTAACTCTGACCCTACTTCATACTGCCAGCGCCTCTGTCCTAATTACGGGAGCTGAACACTTTTTCCACCTGATCCGTTATGCATCAATAATTTACCCCCTGTTAGCAGGTGTCGGCAGCGGTGTTGCGTCACCGTAACGACAAAATATAGGCAGTACCTCTCATCGGGGTAAATTGGACGATGTCTAAGCCACTTCGTCAAAGTAGGAAACTACCCCCATAAGTTTTATAAACCTAGTAGGCACATGCAGAGACTCCAGTTTGGGTAATTGTAGAACTATGATGCTTAACGATGTAGCCGATGTACCGTTAGCTTCAATTTGTATATCATGTTCCTAGACTTGTCGTTTTATATTTTGATTGCTCATTTATTCTCCATTTTTTTAATTCTTTTTTATTTAGATTTCGTTCTTTTATTACCCACGACTATCACTGAGCCAGCAGTTCTTCGTAAGATATAAAAAACTATCAACCATGTCAACAAAGATTTATGTGGCTGGAAACGCCATTTTTTAAATCAAATTTCGTTAGAAAAAATTATGTTGCACTGAAATTTGGTACAGCGAGAGCTACATTTTTTTTTAACTGGGCCCATTAATAACCTCCTTATTAGCGCATTGTACCATGACAATAAAACTACTAGCGCGCTTCGTGAAAGCTTTAACGCACATTCAAGAGCACTTCTCTTTGACGTCATTGATTCAGTGATAACATCTGACCGCTTGCGAACGCACAGATTACCTAATTAAAAAAAATGTACCGTAAGTTTTTGAAAATGCTAAATATGTTATAGCGCGTGTGGAATAGAATGCTATTGTTGGATGAAAGAAAAACACAAATATTCTCGTTCTGCTTTGCCATCAAGGAGTAGCATGGAATTATTAGGTTGATTGTTCAGTTAAAGTTGTTTATTCCTGCCTTTGAAAAGATCAAATAAAATGTTATAAACATAAAAAGTACGTTTTTCTCTAAGGTCCGAGAGTAAATCGTACATTCCAGGTGCGTACTTAGTTTTCACATGTTGTGATGAAACATACATATCTGAAAAAGCATAATTTTATATTCATGCAAAACATGCGTGAATTTATATATTTTCAAGGCCATCGTTTCCTTTGGGAACTAATAGACACTGGACAGGGGGATATCTATTACCCCTGCTATTTGTATATTACAAAATCACAGTATATTATATATCTTACGTGTAACGCATCAGCACGGTGTCCTGAATACGTACCTGGTTTTTACGCCATAGGACCTTAGACCTAGAAGAGGATTATTCAAAAAGACAGTTTTACATCAGGGAACGATGCATTATAGCACATATTTTCAAAACACCCTATATATCCGCGAACGACTCGGTGTCCTGCAAAGCGAGGGAGCACCTAAACGTCGACCAATTTGACCGCCCTCTAATTATGGCCGCATTCGTCTACTTCCTTCCCCAGGATGCGTGTTCCGTTGATTCTTCTGCTTGTCACTCCTGCGATTTAATGCCTCGTTTGGGAACGCTGCGGCTACGGCGAGGAGAGCCCATTCACTCTCTAGCCCGACGTCTGGCCCTTTGTGGATGTCTAATATTTCGAGAAGGCGTGACAGCCTTTCAGGATGTGACGGGGCAAATGCTGTATAACTGTATTTACCGGGACGAGCGCTTTTTATTCCGTTCTATTGGGACCCGCAGGTCTGGCGATGGAGTTCTTCTTTAAACTCGTTAATGGGCTCGGTTTATATACAGGGTAAATCTTAAATGTGAGAGTAATTTTTCAAAATTATGAATATTTTCGGACATTTTTTTTAATCTGTCCAACCACGTGTACGTTTTGACAACCGCTGAAATCAAATCTCTGCGCGCTGCTGGTTTATCAAGCTGATTAGTGATTAGGAAGGCGTGGCTCTTACCAGAGTCGTACTCGGCTGTCTGCTCACTGTCTCAATTTTTTTTTAGTCCTTTGCTAGACTGTTCTGGCTGTTCCGTACTATAAGTTGTAGTTAAAATGTGTATTTAAACACGTATATAGGGTGTCCCATTCCTATTAACATCCGGAATCAAATTCACTTTTAATTTATTTAAAATGTGACATGTTTGCGGATTTGTTATTTTCGCGGATGGTGTGTTCTTTTAATGAACTGGGGTATACTCAATATCCTAAATATACCCCCCAAGACTCTAAATTGAAAATTAAAGAATAATCAACGAGGGGCGAGAGGAGCACTCTATGCATTCACACACACGAGCCGCCATCGTTTCAAAAGAATGCACTTCACATGGTTTTCATTCTCTTTTACTTTGATAGCGAGCAGCTCATAAAAGACTGGCGTAATAACGCCCCCCGCTACACTGAAGGCACTTAGGGAGGGTTCGTGATATTTAAAAAATATTGTCCGTTGTGCTACGCAATATACCACTTGATATTTGCTGGAAAAGGAATAAAAGAAGGAAGTAAAGACCTTTAATATATACAGGCATCCAAATTTTCCAAATCTGTACCTACTTATACCAAAGAAGTCTCTTCGAGTTTGGCTCACTGTGTACATACGGTCCCCTGGATCAGATGGTTATGATAAAACGACCGCCTGAGTGGGCTGGCGACAAAGACGAACTATTGAGGTTCGTTGTGATATCTGTTGCTGTCGTCCCGATAGCATCGGGCGTTATAACGTCTCGAGGTAAGTTTATGCTTCGCCGAATTTCGACCAGCTCGAGGAACGGGAAAAATTCTAACGATATGACTAAGCTCGGTTTCAGTGGACGAGATCTCGAGATGTGGTGATACCAGCGCTGAATGGGACGCTGATTAGCAGCTGGGGAAGGATGATGTCATTAATCTAATGACACTACTCGTAGGTAGTACGGGCCCTCGAGGATTCCGTAGATTCCTATATCGTATTACAAAGTTTATTGCTAAAAAATTGTCTAGAAATTGCTGAAATTGGAAATGTCGTTAGTGTAACGCTAGAAAATATGTAGAATGTAATACAGTATGTGGGGCGTATATTCAAAATGTAATATATTCGATCGTGACCGCTGGGCGCAGGTATAGTTCGATCGGAGCGATTTTAGCGTGGCTGCGTGGCTGTTTTTTTATCAATAACTTAAAAATCGATTGAACTCGTGTCATTCCCTTTCAATACCAACAATTCTCAATATGTCCACACTTTAAAAATATATATATTTTCAAGTTTGTAACTTGTGAGATCGTGGATTTACGGAAACGTCCACAAAAGTTTAGTTGCAACCCACTGATTCTGCAATGTCTGCAGTTGATGCTTAGCATGTGTTTTTCGCAAACAATCTACAAGCAGTTTGCTAACAACAACGTAGGCGAAACTATTACCGATCAATAGCTCCTAGGGTACAGACAAGCCCAATAACAATACACCTGCCCCGAAGCCGCTAGTAAACGAGGAAGATCTGCCGTGGAGAATAGAATTAGTCGGCGATATGTTAGTCTCCTTTCTAAGATCGTAACAGTACTCTTACAGAGGCTGTTGATCCGTCTTTGGCGGCGTATAATTTATTCAAAATTCTAATATATCTGTTACGACGCGAGTAATCGAAATCCAACCCGTTGAAGTTTCCTAGAAGTGGATTTAAGAAAACATTTTCTAAGATATCGATCACGGTCCGGTGAGATTTTTCTTGGAATTATTTGTATCTGCCAAAATAATCTTTCTGCTTCAATGCCTCAAAGCCTGCAATAACGCGTATGAAATTTATCGTAGAGAAATTACAGAAAAATCGAGTAAGCCCTCACAATAGTCTGTATTTAGTAGTTTTCATGATATTGCCGTTTAAGCCACAACGATTTATGTTTATAAATCAGAAATAAATTAATGAGAAGGCTGTAGCGTGCGACAGCGATTGTCTGGCGCTGGAGACGGTCGGATAAGACCGAAACGAGTCCGACCGGCTCGTATGCCACTCTATGCCTTAAAGACATTAATTAAACGAGAGATAGTTATAATAAATTGGCGTAATAGAGGTTGTCACGCCGCGCCGATTCCGCAAAAATTACGTAAATGTGTAAATTTATCATAATTGCGACGTAACGGGTTCAGAAACCTTAATTTGTCTACTTTGTTGCACGAGACGAGTTCTAGTCCGCAGAGATTTTCATCCGATGTAAATAGAAACTAATTCGCGGACTGTGAAGTTATTTATCAGGCGAATCAATTCTCGTCTTCCCAAATTAATGAGATTAGTCGATGTAACAGTGCTAATAGCAATAAAAAAACGCGAATTAATAAGAAAAACTTACGAAAACACTTAAAGTCAATTCACTGGCGATTTTTATGTTAATCACCATATAAAAAATTAATTTTGAGTCAAAGATATCAACCCATGTGAACAATTATTGATGGATGTGAACAATAAACCACGATAATAAGAGCGCTACAAAAACCACAGTAATAGTAAATAAAAGATATGCGCGCTCTAAGCCTTGACGTCTGAATTTTCAATACGCGAATGGAAGGATTCCATCATTTCGTCGCTCCAACATGCTCCATCGCTCAAAGGTAGCAAATCGTGCGCTATCAACGGCGAAAGCGACACTTGCCCCGAACACGTGTGTGGTTTCGTAATAAGAGTAATTTTACACCCTCGCCGAAGTGCCTCCGGGAAATCACCAGCATCTGTTGTTCGTTTATTATTAGAGCGGGATTTTTTGTTGAAGGCGACGTCAAATTTTTTAACGCCCCGCTCATAAAATTTAATCATACCATTATTTTGGAGTTTATCCGAGAAGCGGCGAGGAAAGAGGTCGTTGAAAAGGAAGAGGAGTTACTTGTTGTTTATTTTTCACACTGAGTACTCGGTCTACTATCTCGTTACTATTTTTAATAGATGCAGCACCCAACAGCTTTGACACAAGCGTAAAGAAAGCACCTTTCTGTAGATTTTTTGGAAACATTTGTAAAATTTATCTTACAGTTGACACAGCCGTGCAACACAATGTGAAATATAAAGGGGCCTTATAATGAAATCCTTAGATTGCGCCACAAAATAATATAATGTCTTCATTAGTATTATTTCACCCATCTTTTGAAAAAATTCGTTAAAACGCCCAAAACAAAACGCCAAAAGTCATCAGTCGTATCTACACAGAAGCCGCCAACAGCGCAGAAAGACGCGAAAAATCCAAAACAATAATCTGGTGCGGACCTCACTGATGAATACACACGAGGAGCCCACATCGAGTGATCGAACGTCAGCCTAGGTACCATACAGTCCAATAACCAGTGTCCGAAATCGTACTAAGAAGGGCGTTAAACAAATGATTTCATTCATGTTATATTCCAATTGGGTTCAAGAACAAATAACATATTATTTAGATCGAATTCCTCCAAACCACAATGAGGTAATCGATTCGGTTTGTTCGCCTTGCTCCGTGTTAAATTGAAGGAAATTATTAGTGAGCGCGGATTTTTTTCACGTATACAATCCATCACTTTAACTGAGGCTCTGTCGAGGAGATGGAGTAGAAAATTGTTCGTAAACGCATCATATTGGGTAATAAAAAAAACTCGAAAGTTTTTTCACGTTTTATATAGTACACAAAAATTGTAATCGCTCTTGATGCTGCTTACGCTTTAAGAGAAATGTACCAAGCCGTTTCGCAAGGCTAGTCAGTTGTGAGTACTTTCCGTTAGTTAGCAAACATCTGTATACAGAACAATTGCTAATAATCGAACACGAAATGGCTGGCTGAAGAGGACCAAGCGACAAACACTGTAATGACAAGGTTGGTTAATCACATTTCGTACGACCGTTACATAAAACTTGCGATTGAATTTCTATTTGGAAAAAATTAGACCTACTTAACACCATAACGGTTATTCGGTACATTTGTATCTATGATTTTGACGTATTATCGTTATATTTTCAGCTATATTCTTTTAAATCCTCTTCCAGTTGCGTTTCCGACCGTTTTCTCCTGCCAAGTGGAGTGGAAAATTCCAAACCGCATTTTAGATAATTATTGCAATCGATATATCTTCGACCAGTTCCACAATTAGTTAACTAGCATGGGAAAAATGCATCCGGTCTACCTTATCCGGTTGGATTTTTCCGTACCTGATGGCTGGTATATTTATTAATTGTCGGAGAGAGTATTTTTTCTGGGATAAATGCACGCTTAACGAAGAAAACTACCAGTTTGACCACAAAAATGCAGTAAAGTATGGCATTACGGGATGTAATAGTAATCAATTTATGAAATGTGTATGTAGGTATACGCACATCATATACACTGTGTTCCACTAAAAACCAGGATGAAGCAGTTGCAATTTTTCTAGAAGCGATTTTTGAGAAAATTATTTTAGGATTTTTTTATACACAGTTTGATTGTGTATTATTAATCCCCTGAAGTCCTCATATCTCAAATTTCATTAATTTATAATAAAGAACATTCTTTTAAAGACTTAACAATTTTTTAATATAAGTAAGGAGCATCGGCTTCTTGTACCTGTGAAATGATACAAGCAAAGCTTGACGGGTGAGGGCGTTCGGGCAGGGATTTTCAAAGATTTTCAAATTGAAACAAACACTTCATAGATTTAAAACTTTAAGTTTGTAAGAACACATTCTGATAAGGCCATGAATAAAGTACATCAAGACCATTATATATATATATATATAAAAAAAGTGGGGTATCTTGATTTTTCTGCTCCAAAATATTTTGGTTTATTAACAAAACTTGTCTGTTAATCAGGTTGATTTAAAAAAGGAAGAAAAAAATTCAAATAGAAAGGAATAAAATGATACGACACATCCAACAAGAATACATCAATTTTTTATAAATGTAAACAAGGAAATATGTTGTTATTGTCCATTGTTATCTCCTTATTACACATAATTACAACCCACAATTTTTGCACTGTGTATATCTACGTACCGGTAAATATCACGTATATTGACCTCTCTAACACTACCTTTATATAAACTTTACAACTGCAATCAAAATTATCTGTCCGCAGAACAATAAACAATGACGGTTTGTTTAAAGATAATGGCTCAGGAATTAATACAATTGTCATCAACCACCAAAGCATCTCCAAAAAAACAATTGTCTCTCCTTTTTAAGAAGATATTGCGTACATTGTAGAATTTTAACGTTGTTACACGTGTTTGTACTACAACTTTAAGAATTAAAAATTAATCAACTGCTTGCACAACGTTTTAGAGAACCATTTAAATTTTAAGATACACTTATTTCTGCTTTGTCTGGTTAATTTTCACAAAAAATCGTCCTAATCGAAAGACGGTAGATTAAAAATAAGTACAATAAATCAAACATCTGCTTCTCCAATATTAAATTTCTTTGTTATAACGCAGATGTGCATTGTGCAACACCAACACAGTGGTGGTCCCTTTGACAGTATACCCATACAGGCCCGTAGCAACAAATTGATAACAAAATAAACATATTGTGATAGAAAAATGGGAAAACGATTAATTTCGAATATAGACTTTCGCTCCGTTGAATTTAATTAATGATATCGTTCGCGTTGCGCCTAAAAAAAGCGGCTGGTAAATTGGAAATCTGTTGGTAATCAATTCATGTTCAGCAGTGATTGTATTTCAACCGATATCCATTCACTGCATGTATTATGTATTATTATTTTAACGAGTAAAATATCGAAAAAGGATCTGTGTGGGGTAAAAATGTAACGGAATAATTTAATCGAACAGGTCTACGTTGTATGTACGTCATAAGAAACTGTTATGTAAAAAAATAATCAATGTTTCAGAACAATTACTTCTGAAATAAGTGTTAAAAGTTTGTCTACAATACATTTATTATTTGTTTTATTTTTCTCGTCCTTATTTCAAATAATAATTGTTATTGTTTTCATTATTTTTAGAAAAAACTAAACACAAGAACACCGAGATGAACTGGCACAATACAAATCTCGAACCGTATTTATTTTAGAGGAATATTTTGCCTTGTTTATTTTAGTGCGTATTTGGGTCAGAACGACTCTTTGTCCCACTCCTGTCTCTTTATTTTCCTAACATCGATAGAAGCAATTTTACGGTATCTCTAATATGGAAGATAGCCTCGATGTGAATAATTTCGCTGGCAGTTTGTTTAGTCCGCAAGATATATCTGTAATAACAGAATTGAATATGAAGTATACTTATACCGGAAGCATATGTATTCTCAACGCGTGTTTATTGGTACAAGGAAGTCATAATTTCAGGTTTCGGTGATAGGTGATCGTTTCCTAAGAGTTATATCGCGTTTGTTTTATTAAAGTAACAATATAGGTACAAATTTTAGACCACCCTGTATAAGGGAAATATATTTATTATACCAAATTCGCTATCAATTATAAAGTTCCAGGAAATTCTCTCAACAATGGTCATTACATACCAATTACTCTGAAAAAATCCCTCTTACAGTAATTACAACTTATCGGTCAATTAGTCTGGGATTATTAATTAATTAGTATCTCAATTATAACGAGCTCATTTTCTTGTTAGCAGTTTACTTATCTGGAACTGGTTTACGACAGTGTAGTAACTTCCATCAATTAATTTAAATAAACGTCATTACTTTCTTCGCTTCTGATCACAGTAAAAGTATGACTAAAATCAAAACGAGATTAAATTTACATATTTTTTTGCCCACGAGTGTTAGGTTAATTATCGGGATGATCGGCCTATCCATCATCCCAATTCACGGTTGATAGTTGTAATAATAATATCCTCTTTAGAATGTCTTTTAGGACAATGAAAGTTCATTAGCCTTTTTCAATTTATTCAGATACATTACTGGGAGAAGTTTAGTGTGATATTGAACTAATGTTACATAGTAAAGTGAATAATTTTGAATAATTAGCGATATAATTTATAATTTTTCAAATATAAACCACTTTTTAAAAACTTTTTTATTCGTAATAAAATGTTCGTTGTTTCGCTACGCGTTCAAAATGTCATATATTCTGACAACTAAACAATAGAAAATGCCTGGCGTTCGCCGTGTTTTGTGTTTTATCATTATTATTTTTTTAAGTCGTGCTGCTGAGCTGTCACAAGCCGGCTTCCGCGATTTTTCATCACGATTTACGCCTTCGAGTTCTCAAACGCCTCTCTTATGCCAGTGATACTTCTGAAGTAGGCACCGGAAATAAATGCGTTTTTCAGAATCGGAATATAAAAAATATATTGTAGACACCTGAATTCAACATTTACTAAAGACAATTTACACTCGCTATTTATTAAATCTCATTGCTTTCTTTAATAATTCAGCTTAAAGTTAGTAGTATAAAGCTCAGTTTAGGATAAGATAAACCTAGTTAAGGCAAAGGGCTGAATATTTAATGTTTGCTTTCTGTAAATATTGTAAATCACTGAGGGAATGATAAAATTCAGAACAATTAGTTTATTACTACTTACATTATTTACTTATTTAAAATTATACTATCGTTTACTTTAGATATAATGCTCAGTCTACATCGCCGGTGTAAACTGAGCTTTAAGACAGTAGGTGAATAACGCAGAATTTCGCGTTGAAAGTATTTGACAATAGTAAATATGTTTATTTCTAAATACCGTGTTTGATCAAAAGTAATGTTATGAATAGAAGTCAACCAGACTTTGGCATAGTCAACCGAGTTTTTCTAAAAAAAAAACGGTGCATTTTAAGCAGTTTTAACGGGAATAGATTTCTGCAAAATGGAGCTATTTAATATACCAATACAGTATAGTAAACTTAACCTCAAAAAGATTATCTACGTCTTCAAATATTACCCAATAACATTGGATTGACGACCTCTATAAGACAGTCGATATTATGTGACCAACACATATTTACCGTTCACTACGGATTATAGTATCGCCCAACACTGAATCACACTCACAATATCTAGCTTGTCATTTTTATGTATATTTACTACGCCATCACCAGTGACTTGGTGTATTTTACCTAGATATTAATTCGAATCAACTCTACTCTTCATTAAAGTTGGCTGTCGTTTTATCGGTGTTTCGTGAAGAAAAAACCTTTGGTAATATTCGCTCGTTATCGCCCCATCCGGAATGTCAAAAAGGCTCTCGAGGAAAGTTTAGGGCAACGAAATACGGGAGCTTGGCTGGTTAACCTTAGCGGAATTAATTTTGAGATAAAAGTTTTATAAGTTTTCAAGTGGAGGTTTTGAATTTAATAAGGGTAGCGCGGGGGGTTGATTAAATTCTGTTTTGAATAATCAGTTTGAGGGTAAGTGAAGTGTCTTATTAGTTTTGCTATATGCATAGTCTTTGGCAAGACATTATGGAAGTAATTTTTAATTTAATAATTCATACACTGAAAAAAGTGTTAACGATGGTTGTAATAAATAAATATAAAACATATATAAGGAGTTGCAGTGAAAAAAATGTTGGTTGTGCTGCTACCAACACGCGCAATCGTGTAAGCCATATGTAAGCCTCAACTGCGATGTAACGCCGTAGATCCTTTCAGATTGTAAATGACAAATTTCTGTTGAACACGACAGAACATTTGCTACGTCCCTTTACACGCCATTTAAGCATTTTTATAGGGATAAAAACAAATCCTTTCGTATTTTTCAACGTCAGGTTTACTAAACAACGACGTACAAAACATGATGTAGCCTTTAAAAAGCCAATGCGACAGATGCATAGGTATTTCACACCAAAATCGGACTTCTTTAAATTTGGTTACAGTTATAGTAGTGTCAAGTTGCACTTCCCTAGTTTTACCAAGGAATCCGCCGTTGTTGTTCTCGTGCTAGGCTCTGTGGGGGCGGGCCCGCTATCAGAACCCCGAGGATGTTTATTTCGGTTTCAGAACCGAATTTTAATTTTCACGAAATGCTCTGTTTCAACGAATATCAATTTTCTTTATTCGTATCTTCAAAATTTAATCTAATGACGTTACTCGAAAGGCCGGTCATGCTCAAGGTGATGATTCTATTACAAATTGTCTCGGAATTTCGACCATAATGCCCCCGAAGTCGTTAAACGACGTTTTACGGGCGCTCTTTCTACTTACAGAACGGCGATAGCCATCTATGATTTTAATGGCTTCAAGTTATTACCTTGCATTTTTTGCGACTCATCATATTCTTCGGTAATATATCTTCCCGCGAGAGCGAATATAACTTGGAATGGCATATACTGCTAATGGGTTAGAGTTTTTGTAATTAGATGAGATTTTTTTAGTGCTTCGCCCTCTCGTAATTTAAAAAAAAATGAAAGGTCGATGTTGGAATCAGAAATATTTGAAAATTTTAAGGGAATATTTTTTTCTACAAATACATATATGTCAGTTCATTATTAAGAAACTTATATAACATTACATTTTGAATTAGCAAAGCATGTGAAACCAAGAATGTGTTATCAATATATCTGAGATCTATCTAAAAAAATTTTGTACTAATTTTTTTGAGCTATATTATACTTTATGTATATTCCGTTGGATATATTTCCAAAATATGAAGGTGCCCAAAACCTTTATAAAAGCAGTCAAATATACGTTTTCGAATTCGCTGAAAACGCTGGTTTTACCAGATTTATTCTAACTAAAAAAAAATTTTGTCCTAATTTTCTTGAGCTATATTATAGTTTATGTATATTCCATTGGATATATTTCCAAAATATGAAGGTGCCCAAAACCTTTATAAAAGCAGTCAAATACACGTTTTCGAACTCGCTGAAAACGCTGGTTTTGTCAGATTTACTCTAACTAAAAAAAATTTTTGTACTAATTTTCTTGAGCTATATTTTAGTTTATTTATATTCCGTAGGAAATATTACCAAAATATGAAAGTGCCCAAAACCTTTATAAAAGCAGTCAAATATACGTTTTCGAACTCGTTGAAAACGCTGGTTTTGTCAGATTTACTTTAACTAAAAAAAAATTTTGTCCTAATTTTTTGAACTATATTATAGTTTATGTATATTACGTAGGAAATATTACCAAAATATGAAGGTGTCCAAAACCTTTATAAAAGTAGTCAAATATACGTTTTTGAACTCGCTGAAAATGCTGGTTTTGTCAGATTTACTTTAACTAAAAAAAAATGTGTCCTAATTTTCTTGAGCTATATTATAGTTTATGTATATTCCGTAGGAAATATTACCAAAATATGAAAGTGTCCAAAACCTTTATAAAAGCAGTCAAATATACGTTTTCGAGCTCGCTGAAAACGCTGGTTTTGTCAGATTTACTTTAACTAAATAAAAATTTTGTTATAATTTTCTTGAGCTATATTATAGTTTATGTATATTCTGTAGGATATATTTCCAAAATATGAAGGTGCCCAAAACCTTTATAAAAGCAGTCAAATATACGTTTTCGAACTCGCTGAAAACGCTGGTTTTGTCAGATTTACTCTAACTAAAAAATAATGATATTTGCTCCGATATTTCAGTTGCCTAGTTGAATGAAAGTGGTTTCAGTGTACCAAAAGAGACCTTTTTCTAATCATAATTCTAATAATAATGAATAAAGAAAGACTTGCTTGTGTACCAATTGTGTCCTTCCGATTTGATATCACTGTTATGAACGAAAAATTTTCTGTTTTATTGCGATAAACACAGTTATCAATCTTTTACGTACTCAGTACTTTTCGGCAAACCAAGATTTTAAGGAAATGCAGGTCAAACACAGAGCAGTTTTTCAGTGTAGACATACAACAAAACTGGATTTTCGCAAAACGGAAAGTTTAGTACACAATACTAAACATCAACTGTCAAAGGTCAACTGTAATTGTATAAAAAATGTCAAATGGTATAATGGTTTTTAAAAACAAGACTTGTTTAAGTAAATATTGGAAAAAGGAACACCGTATATCCAACTACGTACCCCCATAAAAAACATATGTTCCCAAAATAGACAAGTACCCCATTCATTAGAAATACATTTCGGTTTAAAATGCCTACATTTCTTTACTATAACCTAGACACGAGCATAAAAAATATATTTGTATGTAAAGGAACAAATTACATAGTTAACACTAAATATATCATAACTAGAAATGTTTGTTTAGGGTATCAACGTGTTTATTTAGAAATAACATAACAATTTATTTATTTAGGGACCAGTTATCGAAAAGTTTCGGTACCGAAATGACAAAAAAATATATGTATATGCACCTGAGATATTTTCAGAGAGAACACCCAATCAATTTTGAATACGTTCTTGTGTAAACATCGAATACAACACTGTAAATGGACGTTTAAAGATTTTACTTTCCATTGTTTGTAAATATTTCGCAATCATACAAATCTCACGCGCAAAGCTTCACAATAAAGTAATGTTCAAAGCGATTACCTGCTTAGAAAGGACGAAGACCAAGGAAAAAAATCACAGACGCACCAACAAACTCAGTTGCGAAAACACTAAAAACCGTTGACCGGTTACACTAGTTACAAATACTGGTACCACTGCTCCACCACCAAAGTCACCAACATGAACTTAAAGCTCACTAAAGATCCCGGACAGCAGGAGCAGGAATAAGGTCCTGTTAAGGACCAGACACACCGTACTATCCAGCTATTGGTAAGGATAATGGAATTTGAAGTGATTCTCGCGCGGCGGATGGCACGTGAACCGTCCGCCACTGTCGGCTTCTGCAGGATGATCTTCTGGTGACTGTTGGTGAGGGTCTTGCCGCCGGTTGCCGGTCGCGAGCTTGCGCGCGCAATCGTCGGCGGGAGGCTGCGGACCGAGACCCGCCAGACGCCGTCGTCGCTGTCTTTTGATCGGTGCGGGAGATCGACGGAAGGTCGGATTTCTGAGGTTCGATGGCGGGTCGGGTGCGGGGAACACCTGGGCCAAAATCTAGATGTATTCGGACTATGTATATTATTCTTAACGCAGAAAAGTAACGAGCATGATGTTTTTTTTTAATTTATATTAATATGATGCATTTGTCGGGAAAACAATGTACTAAAATCATAAGGATGATTAATATTGATGCGAGCGTGGAAGTTTTAGGGCGACGCCGAAGAAGGGGCATTTTAATATATGTAAAACCGAATTTGAAGAATTTTTATGGAATCTGAAGCAACTCTGCTGTATTTTTTTGTATTTTATACATGTTTATGATTTTGTTCACCGACTCGCCAGGCCCATAGGGCAGACATTAGGGTACGCTAGATACGTATCGAATAAATTGATCGATGCGAAGCTTCAAATCAGAGGCAGACATGTTATTGTATAATGCCTCCCTCAAATCCTCTAGTGAACTGGAATATAATGTATGTATATCCCTGCAAACCTACAATTTAGGTAAATAATTCCTTTTTTTAATAATTCCCTTTTCTTTTCTTCAGTGAAAGTCCTACAGGCATGTAACTTCAATTGCATATAAAGGCGACTTATTACATTATTAATTAATTTTCCTTTAATCAAACGCAATCCGCAAAATGTTTTCGCAATGACGATGCGTGCAGTGAAAATCGATTCGCTTGCGCTCTTTCGCCGCTACGTGACGATCGTATTCTAGTAAACACGGCACTTTCGCTTGTTTGTAGATGTGCGATTGTTTACGTGGAACGTACTGAAACGCCGCCGAGGCCTTCTTGGCCTCAAAATCATTAACGGGGTGCTGCTAATGGGCCCTAATTGATCTCCATTCATATTTTAGTCGTTATGGCGCAGAAGACAAAGGCGAGATCGAACGCGTATGCTTAAAGGGACAATGAAGGCTGTTTCGGGTATTACAGGTTGTTTCCGTGAACGTTTTCTAAAAAAGACACGTTCGAGAATGTTGAGTCTCTTACGCAATCTGTCCAGACGACGCTAGTAGAATAAAAATTTTCAACGATCTTTCGAGTTAATACCCGACACACCAAGTCAGAGCAGATGACGCTCCTAGGTGCCGTTAGCAGAGTAATCACCAAAGACCGCTGCTGATTGCCGAGAAAATTGTTATCGTTTTAAATTTTGAGTGGAAATCTGTCCGAAATTCACAGAAATCGTTCGCCAGTCAATGATATGAGGTAGCTTGAACAAAAAGCCACGGTACTTACGACGATGAAGTAAACAGAAGTTCCAAGAACGCCCGAAGTTGGAAAATCCACAACAGGAATCTGGCGGAGCTGTCAACAGGTGCGATTGAACGTCAACCCTAGTCATCTGCAAATCATTAATCAGGACCAAGTACGTTTAGCTTTCATTATCGTTACGTTGCATACAGTTTATTACCAAGTACTCTTAGCTTTTATTACCGTTACGTTGTATACAGTTTATTGCAAGTAACTAAACCAATATTGTACATAAATAATATCTAATAACTTTTTGTATTCAATACAAATTGTTATAAATTCTTTCGAGCCTAGGCTCAGACCTATATAGCTACTATATCTAGCGTCTAAATTGTCCAGGCTTCATTACAAACCTGTGCTACTACTCAAACCTAAAAAAAAAAACGAGATCGAAGTCGAACCGAAACACTATCCCATCGAGAATGAATTGTATATTATACTTACATACAAAAAAAACATTATAGAAACGAATAAACATATATCACACGTATGTGTGTCATGTTACAAATTGTCGGGCGTGTACGAGCACACTTCAGTGAAACGAGAATGTCCACCTGAATATCTTTTATTGCAGTGCAATACGAGAATCGTAAATTGTGGTCGATCCAAAAATAAACGCGGACAAAACGCGAATATCTGATGAGGTCTGGTTATGGCTTCGGTAAATCAGAAACGGTTGCATAATAAATTTCGCGCACAGAATCAACAACGATCAGCAAGCATCCTTAATTGGCGCAGGCAATAAAAAAATGTAGGTTAGAAACTTATTATTGTCCGCAGCTGTACACGCTTCAAATAAAATATTTTTGCGATAACTCGCACTTTCATACTTAACGAAACTAAACTTCTGCACGATACGTAAATTAATTTTGGCGATACGATCTTGAACATCCACTCGGATAGATGTAAATGCTAATTCGTACTTGTCGAAGAGAAATCGCTATAGTTGACTGGCCCGCTTATGAATAAGTATCAGGGGATAAATGTCTCAACCTGCCCACATACCGTGTGTGATAAAATGCGTTACTAAAAAGGGAAATCTGTGAATTAATTAATTTATTTATTATCTCACCGAGTTGTGGGATGGAATTTTTTTATAATCGTTTCTCTTATTTCACCGATCAGACTTTGCTGACAACGCCGCGTCTGCAAGCAATCAACAACTCGTCTACGTCGAAATTCCTTCGAGAAAACGAAAAGAAAACGTATCCCCGGTCTGTATTCTTTGCTACTTGCTAGGAACCTCGTTCTCCACCATGAATATCGGTAATGAGATGCCTCTATCAAACATGTGGAAATGCACAAATAGGCAAATTTCCTTTGATGTATCGACGGGAGCGACGGCAAATATTTGAAAAATTCTCCGATAGCGCCGTCTCCACCAACCGTTTATCAAGCCTGTCACCGCTTTGGAACGACCATATACATCTGCCATATTGGCGAAAGACTCTACGCTACTTCTTTTTTAACTGAAAACAAAAACTTTACACTAGAAATTACGTAAATAAACTGCTTTACATTGCTTTTCAGCTGTCCATTATTTCCCGATCGCAGTGTTATTCACACCAATCGCACAACCGCGTGTGAACCCCGACGAAATAATGAAGCCTAAAAAAAAGTTAATCGCTATTATGCATCGTGTAAGCAAAGACCTTCGACACGGTCTAAGCGTAAGTAATTAACACAGCCGGCGTAGGTATGTGATCAAGATAACCGACGCCTAAGACGAATCGATTTGTGGTATCACTATCCTACTTTTTATGGGGCACCATAGAGTTAATCTTCGAATACCGGGTTATATTACTCATTGTTGTAGAAGCTTCGGCTTAAACAATCAGTGGAGATGATTCCGCAACTAATGGTAACGAGAATTTTGAAGGAGATGCGTTTGTTGAACTACGATTTGTTTGAAAGGTCTCATCTCATCAGCACTGTATCAGAAGCCTCGTACGTATTCGATTAGCGAATAAAAAAGATGAATTCGTTAAAACGCAACATTCTGGTGGTTGATGTTATTTTTCACGAGATTTTATTCAACCAACCGGAGATCGCATTATAATATTTGGAGGGTTGTGTGTTATTAACGTTGTAAATCTGTCCCGTTAATTAAATCTCGCTTACAAATCTGTTTGTAAAACAAAATCGAAACCTGAACATGTCCTGATTAAAATTTAAATCACCCAGATTTGTGGATCGTGTGCAGTGTGACGGGGAATCTGCAAATGCGGGATTAAACGAGGTTTGGGAAGTAAACGACCGATTTTAGTTATCTTGTTTACGTTGGTGTGGTGCTGATGGGTTAGCGGATGAAATGATATAATTGAAAAACTCTGGTACATTTAAATATAGATATTACATTGTGCTGGACTTAATGGGAGCGAGATAAGGGTTTTAAAATCGTCGTACATGGTTAATGATCTGTAATAACGCTTGTATTTTGCTGTTATTGATTGTTTTAATTAACAGGGACAAGATAGTAATTGCTTTATTACGCATAAGTCTCTCAGTAATATTCCAAGATGTAGAAATATGCCAAAGAAGAATGACTACGTTTTGATGTGGGCAAAAAGTCATGGTAGTACCTGCTTTGTTGAAGACGACTTTGAGATAATGAAAAGGGAAACAACGAAAATATTGGATAAGTCAAGAAGGCATTCAAAATATAGGTATAGGAAATCAGAATTATAAGGTGGAAGAACTGTCCTAGCGAAGACGGGAGAAAGTTAAAATCTAACATGTCTCATAGTTCAAAAGGTAGAAAGTTAATATCTTGTGTTTGTTTTTATAATTTATCTAGATCTGTTGCGCAAAAAAATAATGAACTATGAGAAATTTGACAACAGATACATGACAGGTGTCTTAAAAAATATATTTTGTTTTCGTCGTATTTAGAGAGCGTTTGCTAAGAATTCAACTTGTGTTAAAGCCAAAAATCTCTTGCTGAATACATAGTTTTATTTATTATTAATTACTGCCTCATACTTTACTTTCCGTGTCTGGACAGTACAACAAGATATGAGTACAAAAAAATCTAAACTCCTGTCGAAAATATTTTTAAGTATCACTTATCAGTGCATCGTTTGTTTCAAATTTCTGCCCCTTCGTAATAAATTAATTTTTAGGTCTGAAACTCACCCAACTGAAACAAGTTATAATTTTAATGATCTCTTCAGCATATTGACAATTTTGTTGTAATACTCTTTATTACACTATCTGTCGGAAGGCAGAAAGAATATTAATGCATTTTATTATTATTATTATTAAATTGGAAAAATAATAGCACGTATAAAAAAATAATAACAGTATATTCGAAATGGTAAAATTACGAACCGGTGAAACATTTTATGAACGTGAAATCAGATACACATTATATTTATTAATCCAATTTCATTTCGCATAAAACTAATGTTGCGTGCTCGTATGATTTTAGTATAACAGAAATTTAAATGAGTGAAATCGAATAACCACAATACTCTAATCCTATTATATCTAGCTGTAATTTGTACATTTTAGTGACAAATAAAAATATTTTCATACGAATTGCTGTTCCATTTAAAACTATGTGAAATTTAATACTGTGTTTTTTTTGTTACAGATCTACAAAGCGTCGAGTGCATGTTTATGTGAAGAAAATTACATGGTGGTGAGTTACCTAAGTCTGTTAATTGTGATATGTTTAAAATATTGAGACGTCAATTTAATAATGATTTTCGATTGGAAGTCACGGATGATCTGTGTGTTTTAGTGTTAATTTCAACAATTAGCACATCCAATTCCTTCATCATATTTTAATTAAACTTAATATACGGTTGGCTGCCTACACCGTCGAAAATGTCGAACGGTTACAGCCTAGGTACTACGATGACTAATGTACTTTGTGAGCTTTGAAACAACAGACTAATGGAGCAACCTCCATGAGTTGACGAGCGTGAAAAGGTTGTTCTGCGTTCTATACAGTGTTGCATAAAAGTGATGGAGATCTAAAGAAACCAAAACGTAACTTAGAATAAAAAATAGTCTTGAGCGAACTCTTTCTATTGAAAGAGTGGCAGTGTCTCAATTTTTACTTTAAAGGAAGACCCTACACATTCTTATCCATGTCCCTAGTACCCTTTCCTCAGGATTACTTGGTGAATCTATTTCCAATGATGAGTCTATAAGAAGATCTTAGTCTTGAGTTAGCCGCAACTTTACCTTAGTCTCAATCCTAATGTTTTACTTCGTTTATAAAAATTTGGTCGTACCTAGTCTTAAGAGTTGGCCATCCAATGACAGATATTTGCTCATGCGTACTTGTTATTAGTCTTAGTTCTGAGAAGTTAAGAGATCCACGGTCAGTTCTTAAGACTTCCTTAGAACCAAGACTAACAAACTGAAATCTGTAGGGCAACGACTACGACTAAGTTAAGACTAAGACTTCTTTACAAACTCACCACAAAAGGCAAAGATTTACAATTTATCTACAGCGGTTACTTTCTTCTGCCGTTATATCATTCTTTTTTTTTCCTTCACGCCAACGATGTCGTTGAATTCCCTCCTAAATGGAGCGCATCTTGCGTGATTATTAACTATTCCACAACTCTTAATTTATGCAATTAGCGGACCATTCAGTGCAGTAATTGCCGCATGGTTGGGGTAAACACGCGAAGCCTACTGGTGTCGCGGTCGAGAAAAGCAGATCGAACGTAGCGCTTTCGAACAGCGGCGCTCGAGCGAGGGGATGACGAGGGGGTACCCCCACTCCCTTTAAAAATGTTCAAGTAAAAATATTCTAGTTCTAACAATTACCCATTTGACGCTGTTTTGTCGCACACTGCATCTTTTAAATTTATTACGGACAGACCTAGCAAATCCAAGTTATTGTTTGTGTAATCTTTTTTATTTCCTCTAGAAGATGAGGTGGTGGCAAAACCTTAAGCATTATTCAAAAAGTGAAGTCATTCCAAAGTGAAGGAACGTCATAAAGGTAAATCAGTAAAAAATGTTCAATGGAGCTCGGGAAAACACACGAAAGACACGTTGTGATGTCATACCACTCGTTTGCGGCTAGCTCACATTGTTGTTATTTTTGTTACATACGTCTGTACGTGATAAAATGCATCTCTAGGTATGAAAGCAGACAAAAACAGTATATCTGCAGAAATATTACTGTTGATTAGGCAAAAATAGTTTAAATTACTGAATTTGTCGCATTTTTTCCATTGAAAGATCCCGCTTATTCGCAGTTTCTATTCATACTAATACCGATACCATTCGAAGCTTGCTCGACTCTGTATAAATATTATTAGAACTTGCGAGATCGTGGCACAGTGGCAGGTCGCTCTCTGCCAGTTTGTAACACTTTGTTATATCTCACCCATACTCCACGTCTGAAGTCAATGCATCAAAAACTAAGTTTGAAACCGGTATATGTCCGGTGGTTCTAATCCTAGCTATTTAGTAGATTTAGGTGTTACCTAGTTGTTTCCCGGAATATCATCAGTTAAAAATTGTTCGTTTTTGTTTCACGTTTAATATACCTGACTTGAGTTAGAATTTTCAAATAGAGAATCACAATCACAGGTAATTAGATAAACAAATTTAAATTTTTAAATGCGACACCTTTCAGGTAACTATATTTTAAAATCCCGTCGAATTCGTGGGGTGGGCCCTTTCCTAAAAATTTCAATTTGCATCCAATTTAGGGCACAATGCTTGACAATCAAGGAGTGCGTGGATATTCCCTCGAATATAAAGCCATGCTTTTTCTAAAAGCACTTTTCGCCGCAGGCCGCCTATAAGCCACTACAGATATGTAAGCAATCCACCCTCCCGATAGGCAGATCGTAATAATATGTGAAAATATAGGCATTATGCCTGCCCGAGTCAGATAAAATATAAATTTTTGTATTCTAATGGGGTGGAATGAAAGAGATCTCGAGTGGGTTGTTATTGCAAGTAACAATGGACGAATGTAGAAGCCCACTGTTGGTGGCATCGATTTTGTTTCAATGTTCATAGTTGACTAAATAAAAATCTCACCGGTTGTTGACTAACAAAATAGTGGGGTTTGTACTGGATATATTTGTCGGGCAAAGAAAACATCAACACTTTTGTGTTGCTATCTCTTCTAGGTCTAATAGTTACAGTCAAGGATCCTTCGATAATTACATACATCGTGACAGATGGCGAGGGAAAGATATCATCCAGTGGGATAATATGGAAATGTCGGGCTTCGGCAAGAAATTGAAAAAGTTTGTTGCCGAGTACTTTGAAACACATCGATTCTTCGCCGTCTAGGAAGCCGGCATTTGAATACGGTAAAAAGCAAATTACACGAGCGGAGGATATATCTAGCTGACAGGCAAATTGGATCCTGCTGAGAGACGCAAGACACGTCACATCAAGAAGTTAAATGGTATGAGGACATCCGAAGGATAATGAGGTGTTACAACTTAATTAGATGAATCATTTATGTTTATGTTAATATAATTCACAATAAAACCAGAATAGGATCGCCAATTTCCTCCAGTACTATTGATTATAGTTCTTGGAAGGTGAATCATCTCGATTTAAGAAACATTTCGAGCTATGCTAACTAATATGAAGATTTTGAGGTGTTCTAACTAAACTTATATCAGATTATAATGGAATCCATAGAAATAGATCCAGACAAGATCCACCTACATATTGGTCTAATTTCTGAGTCAACTACGATGTATTTAGAGGATTTTAAGCATGTCCACATTCCTCCAGTTCTAGGGAGGAGAATCATTTCGATTTAAGAAAAAATAACACAATCATAGCTAAAGACTACTACTCTGATTCAATGATTTGCGACTTCACGGACATCACGAACCCCTTCCAAAAGACATTGCTCGGTCCCTAATAGTTCAACGCAAAACATCAGCTGTCGCTAACAACACGGCGACCGGAAGTACGACAGGAGGGTTGACTGGAGGCATTTGTTATCGGACGGTGTGAGTACATGTTCTGGGATGGGGGACAAAAGGCGATCGAGGTGGTAATTGGACAAGTTCGGATGTAAGTTGGTGGTACCGGACTTGTAAACTGCTGGGTTGGGGCGGGTCCGTGGATGTATATCCTTAGGTGTGAGTAAAATACGTTCGAGACAACTCTGTTCTCGATTGTTACCCTTGGAATAATATTTCCTTAGACACGGGAAACATATAGTTTTTTTAAATTAAATGTCTAAGGTAAAAGGGGTCGTTTCCTATACATTTTTTTGTTTCAATCCGGATTATGAAGTAATTTTCTAATAGCTGTGAAGACATGCTCAAATATAATTTCAGCTCAATATTCGCCAGTACGAAACTCCAAATATGTAAAAACCGCTTCAAAATATGTAATACAACACATACAATACCATACTTGTAAGAAATATATTAAACAGAAGCTCTATTCTCGAGTACTAACAAACTAATTAATTAAACCCTGCTACGAATATAATTAAAGGGTTGTTTTTCCTCGCGTGCTACCGACATCCGCCCTCTTAAAGCTTAATTCTCCGTCCACAGGTGGCACCTTCGGTTCCTCCGTAGATATCAGATGGCCCTGTCGAAACAATGGAGGAACGCCCTACAACCGGGTCTCTAGATAGCGTTGCGAGGGTCCCGGCAGCGCGACGGAAGCTATGCGGGTCACTTTTTATCGCCGTCGAGCTGCCGGTTGCTACAATGTCGACCCGGTGGCAGTAATGGTGTCGTAAAGTTTGGAAAGCGCGATAGAACCGATCGAACTGCCGTTCGAGAAATTTGAATAGATATCTATCGGCGTTAATTTAGTGCCCGGACGGTGAAAAAAAGTGGTACGGATTTTATTAGTCGGACCGGATATGGCAAAGATCGTATTGTGGAACTGTGTCGTTCTTTTTTCAGGGCGTTTTTTCGGTTTGTAGGTTTCTGAGGCATTTCGCTGTATTTTGAGTTTTCACTATATTTCGGCATATTTAGTGGATTTTTTCCAATGATTTGAGAAGTTTTTAACATTTTTCACGTTATTCTTATGTATTTTTGACGTGATTCGATTATTGTACTGTATTTTAGAGAAGTAAAATAATACTTGTACAGTTTAGAACCGTTTTGATTTTTTTTTTCAATGCTTTATAAAGTCGTTTCGACGTATGTTTTGAAACAAATTGCATATCTTTAGCTTCTTTGGTATATTATATGACCTTGAAATTTTTATTATGTATTCCAAGATTATTTTAAGGTGTTCTGTTTTATTTTGAAGCAGTTTTTACGTAATTCTATTTATCTAATGTTTGTAAAATTGACCTAATTTTAAACCCCAATATGTGAATAAGACTTGTTTTCTTGCAAAGGACTGAATAAATTCACAATCATTCTATAATAAACCAACGATAAGACCGAAATATCGAAGGAACATATTTTTGACGACGAAAACAACATATTTGTGTACACACGCTTTATACAACAGAAAAATAAAATTTTTACTCGAAAAAAGTCCTATCCGCGAAATTATTGTAAAATTGTCTAAATATTACAATACAAGACATCTCTCGTTTCGTGAGTCAAAAAATTTTAGTTGCAAACTTTTCCATTTAAACAAATAAGTGAGGAAAACAGTTTTTTCACTTTGCAGGGAAAACCATCAATTATAGCGAAAAGTGACTCACAGACACCTTGTAGGGAAGAAAATTATCTACAAAATGAGACTAGTTAAATTAAAATCGGTGAATAAACAAAAAAGTTATTGCAAAAAAACAATAAAAGTGCCCATGTTTTAATTTATTTATAACTATCGCATTTATTGTTAAAATTTTATAAAACATATGACAAGTTGAGGGTTTTGTCATACTTTAAAAGTGTGCCAAAAGTGGGCGCTGTAGGTGCAATAGTTTTCGCATAATTCAATTTGTTTATAACGGAGGCTCCAAAAGTTATGAACTTTAAGCCTCTGTACAGGCGTTAATTTTCAACCAAACATGATTCCGAAAGCGTTATTGTAATCTTAAAGACGTAATTAAGCGACCTATTAAAAAAAAATCACCGTTTTTTTGACATTATCATTCTCAAATTGTGCATTAAAAAACGCGTTTTTCGCTTATAAACAATTTGAATAAAATTGTTGCTATTTATGCTACCTCGCCGAAAATAGTTTCAATGGATAGCTGGCAAACAATACAAATTTAAAAAAAAGCACCCTCTACGACCAACAGGAGCCAAGATTAAGAATTTTTTTAAAAAAATCGTAGCGCAATTGTTTATAAATATTAAGACTTGGATTTTCCGCAAAATAAAGTTTACGACGTAAACTACGATTTCCCGTGAATTGCATTGAAAAATGTGGAAAATTAGTGACTCACGAGCCCTTTAAAGAGAAGGTCCTTGCTAAGTAAACTGCCCGGCGTGGTGGTGGTGGGGGAAGCTCGTCCAAGCGAGTCGCGCGCTAGAAAAGTGAAATCCAATGTTCAAATTGATGCGCGCTGCAACATTTTGCAATATCTCGGCTTCTATTCATCGTAGAAACTTCTTTTTTTTTTCTAAACTGGGGTAGCTCGACGAAAAAATAATAATGGGTATATTTACGAATTCGTAGAATAGCCCTGAATCCCAGAAAAAATGCATCTTTTATACTTAATTTCTTTTAATTTACAAAAATGTCACAAAAATTATTGTTAAAGAAATATTAATTAAAATTTCAATTTCGGAATTATTTTACTATTATTAAATAAATAAATGAAGCTATAGTTCATTTAAAAAGTTATTTTTTTACATATTAAGCCAAAGTAAACTTATTTTTTCAATATTTTGTTAGCTATTTAATTACGATTTAAATGAAAAATTAAAGTAAAAATTCACAAATTATTTTCAAATTATTATATTTCATAAAAATAGGAAAAATTTTAAATTTTAAATTGTATTATATCTATTATTGAAAATGGTTGTGATTAATATTTTTTGAATGAATTTTGATTATGTCGCAAAGATTCATATGATAAAGAAGAAGAAAATGATATGGTATCAAATTCAGCGCCTTTCAAGAAGTTAAAATTGTAATTTTATCGACCGCATTATTTTTATTAATTTAAGACAATTTTACAATAATATCGCGGATAGGAATTTTTTCGAGTTTCTCTTTTTTTTTCGCAAATTTTCATGGTCTGTGACTCTACTCTCGGAAAAGGCACACTTGTCCAGCAAAAAAGAGACCACCTGGCCGCGTTACATACGGCCCCTTCACGCTGACAACAGCGGGAGATCCAAATAATTTACGATACAATTCTCTGGACGTTGATTAGATTTACCGAGCCATTTACTCGGACTGGACGCGATCTGGCAAATTTTACCGGGCCGTTATTTGCTACGTCGTTGCGGAAAACGCTAACGCGACTTATTCCACTACCTTCAATTCCTTACTAAAGAGGAAGTGGACGTAATAATTACTCGACATAAATTAAATGACCACTAAAGCCACGAAGTACGGAAACGGCAAGCAATAGCATTAAATTACACAAATGTTCATTTCTTTCTCTTCCACACTAACCATTAACATGCGACTCACCTGAGCGACATTTTCGAAATGTTCGTGGCTCTTCTGGTAGACCCTCGCCTTCTGCAGGTTCCTTCCGATGCCGGTGTTCTTCCTGATGAACACTTCTCCGTGATTGGACAGCCAGTCCAACACCTGAAACATTTTTACAAACATTCACCGAGATATTCAACGCGAAAGATTTTTATCCTTACCTGCTTGACGTCTTCTTGGAACAGCCTCAACGCGAGCCTCTGGTGCAGCTTGATCTTCTTGGCGTGCCACTTTTGCTCAAGCGCCCTGTGGTGGTTCAGGATTTGGTGGATTACAGCGAGGACGTGACTGGCACCCTCGCTGTAGTCGGCGGCCGGGTTACCGCCTGGTCTGTTTTCGAAATTTGTCCCCTCGCCCTAATAACACAACAAGGGTTTCAATTAGCGATCTCTTCCGCTGAAGACCGGCGTATGAGGAAACTAGACTACAGAGGCATTTGTAAAGTGTAAATATCTTAAGAACAGCGCTCATCAGCGTTACGAATTCATTCTAACTTTGTTTCACAACGCGGCAACAAATTATCCCACTTCTGATACCACCTCGACGTGTTCACTAGCTTTAACCACTATCACTTTGTCGCCACACTTTCCGGTCTTCACTTCTTGAGTCACTCGTCAAAGGTTTGAGTGAATTCGTAACAGTGGGTGTTAAAAATATTTCTAATTTCCTCACAGAAGAATGTGTATTAGTAAGAGGTGAACGGAAAAGAATAAAATTTACCAAAATAGTGCAAGTATGGAGAATCTTGTTTTGTGCGAGGTCACACTTTGTTCTCTTTTTAAAATTAATGTAGTGCAAATATCGAAATGAAACGGTGTTACGATTAGTAAAAGAAGGTAATATTTACATGTTTTTTCTCAGTCCCAGGTTGATTGCAGACTTGAACCAAGTGGTCTAACTGATAGAGAAGTTTCTTACTGGTACTATGAACCTGCCACCAACCAACACCAGTAATTATTAATTAATACGACTACATTTTACACATTCTTATAAATATACCTAATACTAGAACCCTGACATGGACGAAATTAAGATTAGGCAATGTTGCCGCGTTTATCGGTGCGAACTTTCGCAAATCTACACAGTTGCCACGTTCTTTTTTAAATCTCTAGTTACTCTCGCGTTGTTAATTTTCCGCCCATGTCAAGGGGAATACATAACGTCTACAGTGCCAGAACCAGAGATCTGCAAAGCCTGAAAATATTAAAATCGTACATTGATGATTTTCGACTCCTTATCGGACGATTCCACAGGAGAGGGCAACTTATGGCACACTTGTAACATCACATCCAATCCGTTTAATAATGATTGATAGGAATTATACACCTATAAAGAGACATAGTACTTTTTTCAGTTTTTAGATTTCTCAATAGCCAAATACCTAACATCGAATGTGTTCTAGTTCTATTGAATTTGTTAGAGTCTATTTTCAATGCGAGTTTTAGGTTTGTGGCGCCATCTCTGCTACAGTGGCGAAACTAGTAGCGCGTTATAAAATCGGTATTTCCTTCCCCTACTCGGAGTCAAACAATAATCAATGAATTGTTCGTGGTATAAGCGCCCTCGATGGCGATAAATCGAACTACAATTTCATTCTGTTGTTAAATTATTATTAACCGCGCTAACAGGTAATAAAATTAAATTCTCAACTGTTTCTCAAACATCTGAACGTTTCATGGCTACAGTGGATAAATTTTCCTGGCTTTAGATATGGTTTGAGTGCTGTGCTTTTACCTCCGTATCACAGATGGCAGTAAGGCATACAAAAATCAATAAACCCCTTTGGGATAAGATTTTAGTCATGTACTTGAAGCTTTAAATCTTTTACTGCCAATTAAATTTATAATTATAGTTGCGTCTAATTGAGTTATCTAATTACGAAATCAAGAGTGACTTAAACAAATGAAAATAACAGTCAGAGAATATTTTTCTAAATAAAAAAATACTGCTTTCAGGAAAATGGAATCTTAAGAAAAACAGGAATTTTATAAAATTTCTTGAAACAGCAAATAATACAGTTACTAGATTCTGAAGATAGTACGACAAATACGGGATGTCTGCTTAAGGACAAACCTTTTTATTTAATAGTGTTTTTCTATCATTGGACCCGTAGTTGGCCCTGATATTGATTTAGAAAGGGAATGGGACATCTTTCCAATATGTTTTCACGATATTTTCCTAACGAAAGTTCACTAAAATCGGCAAATAAGAGTTACATGGGTCGTTAGTCCTTAATCACAGCCCAGTTTATATTTAGACACGAGGATTACTAGTCAACCTAACATCATTCTCAAAAGGGGTATTTGAGTTTCGATCAATCGTTTTGTAGAAAACTCATTTATTTTTAACAAATACACGAAGTAACACGAAGAATAACTTGTACAAAATGGATGTGAAGGGGATTTTCAAATTGGGACAAAGAACTCCCTACAATTAATTGTAGGGAGCAAGTGTGACATCCTACTTTTCGAATCACGAGTGTTTCTTTCAATTTCAAATGCAGTAAACAGACGGAACTCTCGAATGGTCCCGAATCGCTTACCTCCGTATACGCCTGGCACATAGACTCGTACAGATTCTGATGCTGGTGTATCCCGTTCTCCAACATCATGATCTCCGAGGGAATATTAGCTCCTTCCGAGGCGGCTTTCCACGCAGGCACGTTCTCCACGTACTGCTCGGCCTTGTGGTGGAAGATCACAGATAACGCCAGGACCGCCGTCCTCTCGTCCAACCCCGCAGCGAAGTCTTTCCACGTCCTGTCCAGCCGACCGGCCACGGCGCGGATGTGGGAAGCGGCGTAGTGGCCTCCCTCTATGAGACGGCTGGCCACGGAAAGGATGCGGTTGATGTTGACGTAGACGTTCATGGAGCTCATGGTGAAGTGCTGGTGCTCCTCTTGGAGCTGCTTGGCCAGCTGGTAGGTGTGGCCGATCTCCACGTAGTTGAGGAGGAAGACGTCGCGGTTGTGGCAGATCCACTCGAACATCTAAAAGAAAAAAAATGATTTTTCGTTACTTCAAAGTTGCTCATGTCACAAACAGTTGCTAGAAAGAGAAGAGAAAGTCGCAGATGGTAAAAGGAGATAAAACATGTTAGAACAGCTAAAATATTGAGTGACTTGAAACAAAATTAAATCAGTTGCCTTCCACAGTAGTAATTTGAAGGTAGTATTGCATTTCCCATTCATAAAGCCACTCTGATTTGGTATAAGGACAGCTCCAAAGACAAATACAGTCTGGTATGAATGTTTTGGAAAGGCTAAAATCAAGTCAAAGTCACGATATGGTCGTAGCTTTGGTACCAAAGTATCTCATACTAGATCTGATGAATTAGCCAGAGCAGACTCATCTATAATCCTATAAGGTCCCAAATCCTCTTGCAGCTACGTTGTTAAGGTACTCATGTAGGAATTGGTAAAGAATAAGGATCAAAATGATGGCAAGGTACCAATGGAAGTCATGAGACCAATGGACATACTGAACCAAAGTCACAATCACTAAAGCTAATAGTAAAGTGCTAACTGGATACTGCTGACTCAGGAAATATCTGGATAATATTGGCCTGGTGCGCTGTGTACTTCTTGAAAGAGAAAAGCTGTAAGTGTAGCCACTATCGAAACTGTTAAGCCTAATTAGAAGAGAACTAAAGAACACTGTAGAGAAAAAGAGACCACCTAGTCAAACTAACACGAAAAAGACAACCAAACTCTCTCTCACCTTTTCGCAGTCCTGCTCGAAGAGCCTCAGCTGAAAGCACTGGTCCAACTTGAGTTTTTTGTGGTGCCACAGCTGGAGGAGGTGCTGTTGCGACGCGTGGACAGCATCCAGGTTCTGCAATACTAAATTTTTGATGTCCACCAAGTCCGGATTGGTATTACTCGGCGACTCCGCTTCTCGGTTACCACCACCACCGCCGCCTCCACCGCCACCGCCGCCGCCGCCTCCGCCCCCTCCCTGGCCGGTGTCGTTGCCGCAGGCTTTTTGGAGCACGCGCTGACCTGAAAAGGAGACAGAAGAGTGTCAAATTAAACCGACACGAGATTCGAAGTGAAACGGAAGAGAAATTAACCAAAAAAATTGTGGAACGTTTTTATAGTCAGGCGCTAAACCAATCTGAAAGTGATTAAATAGAACCACGATCGTTAAGTTTGGTCGTATGATCAATAATCTTTGTATGACATAAAAATAGATAGAAGCAAAACTAATAACGACACTTGTCAAGGTAATGTAAATTTTAAAATCATTAATTATCTGTCTTCATTTAAATGCACAACTAAGTGACAATTTTAAAATAATGGCTCTCGTCGAACTTTGCTGAATTTCAGATTGTACTTGATTTAAATCGACCAAAATTTCAGAGAAATATATGCGAACTATCCAGACAAATCCACCTGGACGTAAAACAAATGAATTACACGAGTTTGGAACATTAGACAGTGACAAGTTAATACATGCGATCAGAATACAACTGACAAATAGCAATTTCACACGAGATAGCTTCAAAGTTTGCACTGTTCACTTCCGTGTTACATGAAATGTAACCAGAACCAGTCATTTTTCAAACCAGCTCGAGATTTTTAATACTATTGCATTCTATTTTGTTTCTCAATCTCCAATATTGTACACGTGAAATAATTGCTGTATATGGAAGTCAGCTGATGTTGGTGTAAGTCGTGGAACAGCACATCTAGTGTATGTCCTTGAAAATCTACGTGTTAGGATAGTACTAAGTCAGAATGAGATACAAGTGTTTGCAAGTTGACTGTTAAATAATATGGTTAACGTAACAGCAAACAGCATCGACATTCGTTGGGATATCTCTAGCAAGTATTTTTTTATTGATTGTCTTAATGTTTGCGTTTATTAATATTTGTACCCGACATTAAATCGACAACTATGACTTATTCCGTCAAGCCAGTATTCATATAATTTCCTCGTAGGTTTTCCCTTAATGACTCCCTAACAAATTAAGCTAAACAACAGAAATAGCTGAGATGATTAAAGCGCGCGCTTTTGAAATGATCCTCTCGAGCCGGGAGTTGCATTTACTCGCGCTCATAAAGTGTTCATAATCTAGTGCATACAGAAGCTTGTTCGCGAAAGCAGAACCCAGAGTGAATTATGGACGCGAATTTATCACGCGGAGTTAATTCGAAGAAATTGAGAGATTGCTGTTTTAGGCAGGGAACTGACAACGTTAACACTCATTTTATCAAATTTGCTCCATTTGCTATTGCTGGTACTTTATCAACGGTAAATGGTGGTATAAACACTTGTTACCGTCTCAAAACAAACGCCAGAATAGCAGAAGTTTTATCCACCAACAGCAGTGTCATAGTCCACAGAAATTTTTAATAATTTCTACAACAATGAAAGCGCACAAAGGTAAAACCTAAGGAAATGATGAACACGGTTATATAACAAACGTTATATATGACGTCAGATAGTTTGAACTGTAGGATATTTTTTGAGATTTGACAGAAAACTTATGACTTGGACAGTGCAACTCCTTTATTAAAACGTCACCTTTATGTATGTTTAGAATATTTATAATTAATTCGTTATGAAGGCAGGGCCCTCCCATTTAGCTAATCAAGACAACCTGTCAAGATAAAAGAAGGGACGCCTGATGAAATATTAAACAAAATCGATCTTTTTGTTCCAAATGAATAATAGACCAAGGCGGATCTGTTTTGAGGTGGATGTGAGAGGGGGCAAGCAATTTTTTTCTGGATTGCCTTCAGTACAACTCACATAATAAAAGTGTAGATCCCTAAATCTGGGCGAAGTTCCAGCAAAAATTAGCTTGCCCCCTCTTACATCCAAGAAGAGGGATATTTTGACAGATGCCCTGATCCAATTATTACGTTGTGCGTGTAAAATGAACTTGTATCTTTTTTTTTAAACAACTATGTTTCTTGTCTTGCTCAAAGCAATCACTGCCTCCTAAATTGTTTTTTTAAGCAAGTCTGACGAAAATACTGCTTCTTAAATTCCTTTCTTTGTATATTCCCTTCAAGTAACTGGCGTGGAATACATTTGATTCGTATACAAACTGATATGTACGTTGCACAAAATCTTCATATTATTCCATCACGTACATTTCACGTCAAAAGGCGTTATAAAATAGAATGACACAGTAATATATTCTCACGTTGCGAGAAGTATATATTTCTTTAGAAGTAGAATCTGCAACACAGGAGATTTTCCTATAACTTTCATATGTTTGGAATCTGAATATTTTCTTTAAAACATACTGAATATATTTATAGTCTACGTCAAAATTAAAAACGATCTGCCGCTTGAAAAAGTCGGAAAGAAAACGGTAGAGGTAAACTAAACCGTATACGAGAAGTTAAACCTGGGAAACATCTGAAGTTTCCACGGAGTTTTAATTTAACGTTTCTATGTCGGGGTATCTAAATGTTTGCACTGTGCACGTGAGTAGGAAGTCTGTGAAGCTTCGTCCCACTTTTAAAATTCTTTTTGGTGTTCTCCTTTTGTCAAAGTAATCCCGCTACGAATCTGAACACTTTATTTTGTTCGGTATCATCGTGCTACTTAATACCATAAAATACAATGAATGCCATGTGCAATTTTAAATTCTTCATTAAAAAATGTTTTCAGTCATAATACTCCACTGATGAACAATGGTTAGTGAGGCATATATACCGCCACCTATCGTTGGCGCTTCGAAACTAATCTCTTTAAATCATGTGAATGCAGAATTTAAGACAATTATTTGAATAATAAAACGGCTTTAACAATTTTTTTTTTAGTTTAGCTGCCGACGGCCTTGATTCGAAGCAACGTACTAAACCCCGAGATAAAAATTTTTGCATGTGCATCCGCAATTTAACGACCACCGACACCGGCTGGTTCCATTCAAATTCCATTCCATTTAAAATTCCTTCCTCGGCATCCTCGAGGCTGGAGGGAAATTTTAATAATCACCTTTTGAAACCTTTTATTAAATGGGCATTAATTTCCATCGGAGTAATAAAGTTCGTCATCCGTTTTATTAAGCCCCCGGTGGTCGCGTCTATTTGAGCACTGCTAGCAAATCGACTTTTTAATTAATTCGAAACGGGAAAGTGTTTTATGCCAATCTGATTCGAGAAAAAATCGCGCGGTGTTCGGCAACCAACATCGCACGATTGGCGCAACCAATTAAACATCCCTAAATTTTACCGTCGTCAGTATTAATGAATCCTTTGCGAAAAAAACAATGATAAACCGTTGTTTTTTTTATTTATTCCAACTATTCTCTATCGAAGGCGTGTGTGGCAAGTCGGACTTACCCAACAGATCGATATCCTCCACGGGGGCCTTCATGATCTTCTTCTTCATCTCGTTGTGGAGGTCTATCTTGTGCTTGGCGCCGCTCACGTCGTCTGCGAAGTCGTTCCTCGCCAGGTCCTCCTGAAAACCGCAATAACAGTCGTTCTCAGACGGGGAGAATATCGGGAGACGGGAATGTTTCCCAAGGATAAACCGAGGAATCGCACAGAATATCGATCATGGATGGAGCGTTAAGTTTACTCGCGGATATTGGGGCGGCTTATGAATGTTATGACTGCGAAATTGAACGAATGGAGGAATTTGTTCATGTTAATTTAGCAATAACCTATTTTATTTTTCTAAAATGAAACACTTAAAATAAAATGGTGTCAATATTTCATAGACCATATTCTAAAAGAAATAAGTTCATATAAACTTGCATCGTAGAATGCTTAGTTTCTGTGACCAGAAATGTTCCAATTTTTTGTAACTCAGTAACAAAGAAAAGTATAGTATTCTACTTTGGCAGACGTTGATTTTAACTTCGAAAAATTACTGTAAAAAACAGTTGGTGATTTGAAGTTCGGATGAATAATAAT
Source organism: Anoplophora glabripennis (assembly GCF_000390285.2). Lineage (NCBI taxonomy): Eukaryota > Metazoa > Arthropoda > Insecta > Coleoptera > Cerambycidae > Anoplophora > Anoplophora glabripennis. The sequence goes on along the minus strand of NW_019416423.1, from coordinate 2,057,641 downwards.
AATCATTGGAATGGAAGTTCTATTTTCGAAAAGAATAACTTTCTATGCACATTAAAGGTGCAGGAAACTGTTCTTTGAATTGAATTATTGGAATGAAATCATTCAACGACGCATGGAATTTGTTTCCCAGAATATTGTCTTCTATCAATTGTGACAAGAACTTGATTCACGCTGTGCAATATTAATGAGGAGTTTTTCAAAAATACTGACGAACATTGACTTCGTAGACGATTTCACTTACCTGTAAGTCATCCAGCCTGTCGAGGAGGTCCGCCGCTTGCCACGCGAACTCCTCGACGGCCAGCCTGGTCTCGAGCCAGCTGGAGTGGTCGTAAGCGAGGGTACCCTCTAGGTCGGAGGTCAGTTGGGTGCTGTCTATTATCTTCGACAGGGCTTCTATGCTTATCATATTTGTCTAAGAAAAACAACGGACATATTTTTAATGAAATTAACAAGACTTGGTACAGATAAGACAATAAAAGGTTTATGCTTAAAACTCTTTATAAAATGTAATTTTAATTTTTGTCTTTAGTCGTACCTCCATCAAAGGAAAGTTCTGTTTAGGTTAAAAACCCTTTTTTTGTCCACGTCTGTACTAACTTTTCACATATATCTGCTTAGTAGCTGTATATTGGTTTTGAAATTTAAAACATTTATTTCAATTTAGTTGCCAATCTTGAGTAAGTAACTCGATTTAGACGCGTATGTTTCTTGAAACAATACATTTGTCAGATATTTCCGAATATTAATTCTCATATCCTCCAAATTTCTCCACACAATAGCGACTGCTACCCTCTTGCGGTTTGGGCCAATTGGAGACGTGCGGTTTTCAGCGTTAACATATTGATTAACAAATGGGTTTGTTGTGTCCGAGGTTTTAGTTCGGACAACTACGAGGATGACTTCCGGCGCCACAACTCCGGGAAGTTTAAGTTAGTTACTCTTTGCTTTATCTTTGCAAGCCACAAAATAATTTTCATCGACGATAACTTGAGTACGGGCCAAAGATCAACAAAAATAAAACTTCTTCGAATGCTATTGCGTCTGCTTTGCTTACCTCGAATTTGTACTTGTGGGAGCCTAGCGACGTCCTCTGCTTCTGCCAAAAGTTGTCCGGCTTGACGATGAGGGCCTGGTGGACGGCACCGGGAGGAAAGTGTTCGTGCAGCGCCTTGAGGATGGGTTTTACGGTCGACCACGTCGCCCCCCGCATGTCCACCAGCACGGTGAAACCCAGCGCTCGGGCCTCGTCGCTGAAAAAATATATAAATCCATTTATTCTCGATGATGCAGAAGCTTCACCAGTAATAGCGTTAGTTTCATTAGAATGTATCTGGAAATAGTCTTAGATATATCTTAAAGCCAATCTTTGATTGCCTTGGAAGCAGCATTAGCCTTTGATGTCTTAGAAAGTATCCAAAACTATCTTTGAATGCTTTAGAAATGTCTTTGGTTACTTTGAAAGGTCTTCCAACGGATATTTTTCAAAGACACTCTCTGAATGCAAACAAAAACTATCTTTGACTACTTCCAAAGCATCTTCCAAAAATTATCCATTGACCTCTGATATTTTATAATAAGCATCTCCGAAGGCATGCAAACAATGTCTAAATATTTTGTCTTAGGCGCTATTTCAGAAGATATCTAGGAATTGTTTGTATATCCTCCAAAGACACCTCGAAAGCTTAGACTGAAGTTACCTAAAAAATGTCTGAAGGTTTTCCTAAGACTTTGGAGGCTATCTAAAAACAGCATGTGACTCTTCCAAAAACAGTAACTTTCTATCCTGACTTGCTTGTTCCAAAAACATGGTGAAATAGTTTCCAAAGTCAGTCTTTAAATGCCTTGGAAGCTTCTTCATAAGATATTCAAACAGTGTCTAGATATTTAACTTAGCAACACCGGCAATAAGACAAGGAAGAACTTCATTGATAAAAATCGTAAAAGTACTAGAAAATATTTCACATTCTTCTTTAATAACGTTTATTTAATATGTATTTGTCCAGTACTGTACCAAATCTGTTAGCAGGGCGTCACCAGACGGGACGGACTGAGAAAATCAAATTTCCAAACCCCTCGGAGCCAATTACAGAAAACTGGCCAGACGTACTACATCGAATTTGGGGCGATAAGGGCCCTACTCCTCTATTTCAATATGGTTGATGATAATTACATCAATTTTCGATGATTGAGACGAGCTCCCGGCTTGATTCATTACTGACGGAGAGACAGACTCAATTATCGCTTAAAATGTAATTGGCGGGGGAGTTCGATTCGAAAATTGATAAAATATTGGACCTCTACTAGTTTACGAGAAATTAATGGATACATATAGCGAATATTTACCATTTCAGTTGAAATGGTCCAAATTTATTGTGATAGAAAAATAAAATAATAAAGTTTCACGGTACAATAACGCAGAATTCGAGTTTTATTCGATAACATTACGCCATAACAGTAAAACTGTTTTAGGGTACTATAATAAATGACGTTTGCACATAGCAAGTGATGCACAAAAAGAAAAATGAGTATTTTCCGTAATTTAACTACGGATTAATTAATTTCCCGATGTCTGAATGCTCTTAACGTTACGTAATTAATTAATATCATCTTCCGTTTCAACTACTTAGCATACAAAACACACCCTAGAAACGTTTGTCTCCCAAGACCGTAACTGCCTTTTAAGCGGGGAATATTGATGTAAAATATATACTCTTAGATGATATCAGAGTTACAGCACATTAGAAATGAACGTAGTTATCATAGATTAGAACACCTCATTACTGGTATACAAATGAATTTTTATTTATACAAACACCATGACATGTATTTAAAAATGTGTCCAACCTACACAACGACACCAAAATCACTCCGACCGGACCACGCCTGCGCCCAGCGGCCACAGCTGAACATATATTACACTTTGAAAGTTTATGCCTCCATATAAAAAATCTTTTTGTCAAAAATAATGTACCTAAATGTAAAGGGGATGTCTTGAAATGTTTATGGATATCTGCCTTTTAATATCCAAGAGAATTTTAATCCTCGCAGCAATAAACTGTCGGGTTGGTAATCAATAACGAATCTCGTTATGGATTTACATACATTTTACGGTACCGCGACATTCAACACGAGGTAATGTGAAACATATGTCTAAATAATGTGTTTAATGAACGTAAACCAACCTTGACTGCATACTTTAAGAAACCAACTATGTAAATAAGTCTGTTCGGCGTCATATGAAATTATTATGTCAAAGCACCTATAGAAATCGTCTCAGAACTTAGTATCTTTAATTTAAAAAACTCTTAAAAAATATGTCGAGTAAATGTGTCGACAGCTTCAAAAAATACCGAACTTAAGTTTGAATTAAATCAACGGCAAATTCATAATACCGGATCCCATGAACTTTTACGAGATAATCAAATTTTTATTAGAAACTTTCTGCAGGTCTAAATAAACCCCCGTTTCTTAAGAGTTAACTCGAGTCGTGAAACTCCGACTTAACAAGATATCCTTAGGATAACTTCGCCGAACTTTTCTGCGGGGCAAGGCCTAAAAGATTGTAAGTAAATTTCGTTTCAGATCAATTAACCCAGTATAAATTTAATAAAGACTCTTTATGAACTGGTTAATTAGTTATTCCATTTATAAAAAGTTACAACATTTTACCTACAATCCTCGCCTGTAAAACAAGGGATAAACAGTTTTTATTACCTTTTATAAGTAGACGTCTTCCAAATTTTTTAGTTACGCGCTGTTGGAGATATTTGTGACATGTGATTGGCAGCATTGGGTTGTGCATAACATTCTCTGTAGCCGCATGTTCTTGGATTATGGATATCCCGTTTAGTTTTCATGATACCGTTATTTGAGGGCAACATATTTCATTGTTAGTGACGATTTTTGATATGCGCGACTTTTCAAAACAACGATGCAACATAAAATTTTGCGTGAAACTGGAGAAAACGTTACAACTTTTGAAACAAGCTTATGGGAATGATGTTATTGGTCGTACGCAATGCTACGAATGGTTTTCACGATTTAAAAGTGGTCGTCAGTCAATAATAAAGTTTAAAAAGTTATTTTCTGAACAGGCCTCGTATATCCGCATCACAGAGAAAGATGCTATAAAGACTTACAATCCAACCTTACCAATTCAACCTATGCAATAGATACTAACAGAGTTAATCGTCAATTAAAACAGTTGGTAGAAACTATAAAATAAAAATTAATTTCGCTGTCGAATCGTTTGCTGCGACTAATGGGCTTTCTAGTGGATAAGAAGGCTTCAGGAAACCTGATAAGAGTGACGAGCGGAGGAAAAAAGGTGTAGAATTTTAATAGTATTAACTAGTCGAGTTGGTTATTCCAGGGATAAGCTTAATTGAAACATTGACAATTCCAATCTACAACTAGTTGTACCAAAAATGGTTTATTTTTTAAAATTAAGCAAAAATGGATGACTTTGACAAAGAATCTTGTTCTCTTTATACAGTTTTAAGTTGTTTTAACTTAGAATATCATAAAATAGAAAGTAAAAAAAAAACGTGAAATATCAATCAGCAAGGCAGTATTTTCAAACGGTCATTCGGTGTTGGCTGAGGCAGCCTCGATTCACGAAACCAAAATAAACAAAACACCCGAGCTATTATTGTAATACGCACCTCGAGGCTACGATATCCGTAGTACTCATCCGATATTTTTTACGAGAAATAGCTGAAAAACAACCTCCCGTACGCGAAGGAGGTAAAAATATCGCCCAAGGCCGCGACAATGTGTTACGACCACGCAGAATAACGAGGATCTCCCACGTCTAAGAACGAATTAAAAGTAGAATGCACTTTTACTGTGTGGGAACCCAATTGAAATTTAAATTGAACAGCCAATTACAGGGATATGTAAATGGGGGCTATGTTTCAAGACTGTCAGAGCCATTGTTTGCAGTAAATTAAAAACTGGGTATTTATGTGAAGGAATATTTCCATACATATGCTATGCTTTTTCTTTTCATTTTTTTGCGCGCCCTTCTAAAAGCGCTTAGGAATATTTTTACATTTTTTTTCCAAAAGTTTAATATTTGTGTTAGTGATGTAACTCGCATTCGCATATTTCTTAAAATTGGCATTCCCATTCGTAAAATTCATACGAATGGGAATACAGGTGTAAGAAGCTTGACTGCCATTACTTCAGTATGAGGTAGATTAATCACAAACAAAAAAAAAGTTGTATACGTAAGATTAACAGTTTCCAAAATACAGCAAGTATTAATATTGGGGAGTTTCATCACAACGTGACAACAGTGCAGACTTGTCCTACGGAAAAAATGTAAACAACTATTATTGTGAAGCATTTAGTACATTTTTGTTCATACTTTATACGAGTTTTTAAATTGTTCTGTATGTAAAATATACAGTTAATATTTAAAATGTATGTACAAATTTCAAATAAATGTATTCTTTCAAAGCAAATATGGTTGTTATTACTGTCGATGCTTTGAATCAACGTTTGTTTGTTAAAATTGATGATTCCTTGCAATATCAAGTTTTTTCCCATTGTATTTAAATCTGTTTATTGGTTTTCATTCCGGGAAATGTGAAACTCTGAAAACATTGAATTAACTGTACGTATGAGAGATACTCCTCACCTCTATCTGTCAGCATTAGAACACCCCATTGAAAAATTCATGGCTAACTAGCTCGCAGCGTAATAGTTTTAGACGAATCAATACATTTCCGGTATTTTATAGAGCACAAACGGAATTATTTTGATGTTTATTACATTTCCTCTCATTTTGCGACTAGAGCATCTTTCTAATGGAACTCCTTCACATCAAATTCTCAGAATAGGGTCGTAAAAATTGCCACGACGTCCTAGATGTACTTCTGTTATACCAGAGGTTCCCAACCAACGTCCCACTGGACGAAACTCGAGAGTAGTAATTTAATTTTTTTTACGAAAACGAATTATGATTCATAGTGTTGTCCCATTAACTAACATTTGAATTAATTAAATATTTTAAGAACACACAAAAATTTCAATTTAATTTCCCTACATTGAGTTTGTGTTTATTTTAAATATTGCGCAAAATAAAATATTTATCCTTCGACCTATTATTTTCACATCGAATTAGCTAGTTAATTTGGCTCCTCCAAGACATCTTGAAATGTTTTGAAGTAAAGCCATCTGCGTGGCTGACTTTCGCAATTAAATTTAATATCTTCCGTCCTTAATTCAGTTTAAATTAGAATCCAGCTTGAGTTGATTACTTGCTGTTTCGTTCAAAGATGTGCATACGTTATTATAGTACGTGATTTGTCGTCTTTGTATTGTTTAATTTCAAATCGCGTCCGATTTTTAACTATTTGTAGATTGAGCTTATTTACTATATGTTTCAAATTAGGAAATACTTGTCTTTAATGTGAAACAACGACTAATTCTTTGAACAAATGTATGTTACTTACATTTTTATAAAATATTATTAATTAAAAACTATTTGACAAATGTTATATAAAACAGCTAAAATTAATGTGGAAAAAGCTGTGGTGAGTTAGATATTAGCCTGAATTGCTGTAGCTGTTTTAATTACATGTTTAGATTTTAGAATATACCTGCAATATAAGTAAATAAAGCGAAGGAAATCATTAATCTAAAGGGTTTACTATTTGAGTTCTCAATTTTCCATGTTTGCTTCCAACTTTTCCAGAGATTCAATATTAAAGTTCTAGTTCGTAATTCCTAGTCCTTATTGGCAAAGTTGTGATAAGTGGTCCAAAACTTCAAACTGCACATTGAAATTAGTTGCTAATTACCCGGAAGTTAATTTAGGGAAGTCAATTAGTTCTAATGTCGATAATGCCTTGTCGTAAAACAAATTTTTTTGCCTCAGTAATAAAACTAATACGTATATATATATATATAAATGTACAAAATAATGTGTCTTATATTGATATTCATTAAGTTCAAATCAAAATCAAATTATTCATTTTGTGCATCTATTAACGCTTATAGCTTTTACATTGAGCAGCTGAATGGTACGACCTATTTTATGACAAATTCAAGTCCCTTTACAGCATTTTTACGAGTTCCAATTATAAAAGAAATCGAACTCCTCAGGGCTTTGCGAGCAGCACTTTCAGAGGGAAATGTTTATGAGTTTGTAGTTTATGTTCGCGACCCACCTATAATATGTTCGGCAAATCTAATGTATACATATCTGTATTTGTTTAGAGGATTTTACTTTTGAAGATGGAAAAGAGATGGTATTGTAAGAGCCTTGCGTTCAGAATTGTGTTAGAGCAGAATATTATATGCACAAAGAATAAAGGAATATTTTTCCTTTGTTTCTCTTTTAATAATTACTTTTTGTAAAACTGTAACATTTTTAAAAGTGTTATAAACTGGTACAAATTTGCAACACTACTGGAAGATAACCGTTACAAAGGGTAATTTATTTGAATGATAAATATTCATACTCAAGTGGTGCAGAATAAAATGCTATAAAATAATTTAAATAAAGTTGTGTTTTACTTAGATGAAAAAAAACTTTCTAACGCCATGATCTGCAAGAAAATTTCCTGGAAAGTCCAATAAAACCGTGCTGTTTTCATTCTCCGTTTTCATGAAAGTGCAAACAAGGATATGGTCCTTTTCTTGATTACTTAGGACGAAAAGGAAATTAAATTTAATGCTTACAGAAAAGTTTTAGGAAAATATATACGTTGTATATCTTTCTTTCGGAAGAAAAATAGCGTTTCATGTATAAAAACAATTTTAATTACTAAAAAAATACAAAACCATATTTATTTAGTTAATTACGAACTTAACTAAAAAAAAATTGGATTTGTCGAAATACAAGAAGTATCACACAGAAAACCTTCTATACGATGTATTGATTTCGTTTTCATGTTACTTCCAATAAAATCTTTCAGGATACTCCACTATTCACATAAAGATAGAATAAGATAATTTGGAGATATTTACTAGAAATGTTGTGTTTTTTTAAACCTAACAATATACCGTTTATAAAGTTTTAAAATTCCGGGTAGTTCCGGAGATATCCGGAAAAACCCAAAATTTAGCAAAATCGTTTAATTTTTTTCTTGGCTTTATTTGAAAACGAATTTTAAAATAAATTGCATATATACATTGCCAATTTTTTCGGTCTATCCAATGGCGTCAATATTTTGGCAATCCGACGTTTCGTCTTCGGGGGACCATCATCAGATTAATTTTTTTTAATAGGTCGCTGCTATTTTTATGACAAAATCTAGTCATTTTTAATTCTGAATTCGGGTTTTTCCGGAGACCTCCGGAACTACCAGGAATTTTAAAACTTTCTAAATGGCATATTGTTAGGTATAAAAACACATTTTTTTTTCTAATTTGAGCCACCCCGTATCTCTTACCGTTCCCTAGAACCTAATGCTATCCCATCCTTATCTTGGACACACTGTATATACACACAAAACTTAAATTTTATGGTATCTTGTTCTAGACATAACTCATACAATCCGGCTTCCACAAACCAGCACACACACACTCAGCTACAGCAATTGCTATCCGACTTTATCCTTCGCCTTTGGCCAAGATTTCGCTGGTAAATTCTTTCTTATCAATTATACACGAGTTCGTGCGCCATGGGGCAGATGAATTATTTCCCCGTGACCGATGGTACGATAACCCACTGAACTTGGGATGGAACACAATACCAAACTATTCCAATTACGCTAATGCAGCGCAGCGGAGTGTTTCCAACGGATTTGTTTAAAATGCATAAAGTGGAATACGAGTGTAGATGTAGATAACTGGAACTATCACAAGCAGAAGTCACTTCCCTAATAGGCCGACCAACATTGAATTACACCCGCAATATCTAGTAAGCATTTGTCATTCGAAGGTCGGAACTTTTAATTTCTGTTGAAAAACTGATTGTTAACACTCTAACAGAGCTAGTTAATGTTAGAGGTTTGATTTTTTTGATTGATTAAATGTTGGGAACGATTTTGTCCCCTCAGGCACCGCACTGCAGACAGTGGGGTTATTGAACCTTTGGCACCAGTCCCATTTCTATAAAAATTTTGCCTTCCACAAAACCGCAGACACGTTTGACGTTTCAGCAATATTTTACCGTGTTTTCTGCGTTGTGGAAAGTTACGAAACTTGTACATAGTTGTAGCGAGATATGAGTAGTAGAAATATGTGTTGTCGATTATTCAAAAAACAAATGTTAAGACCTTGCAATTCAACTACTATTTGATCTTGATAGTGATTTCTCAAAAAAGACTAAACGTGCTTAGAATAAATTAAAATATAGATGTCTGTAATTATATTAAATCGGATCATTTAGTAATTTTTTTATTTAATTATTTCTCACTACAATGTAGTCTGTATTAATTAAAACAAAACAACCTAAAATGAAAGTAAGCACATACAACAAAGAAATGGACCCAAAATAATAAGAAGGGACATTTTATTTCTCTCCGACGAAAATATTAATGCTATTATGCCCCTAAATGCATTCCGTTATGGCATCAATTTAAAAAAGTCTGGGTTGCTTCCTGCTCCCCATATTTCTTTCTTATTCGTGTCATTCTTTTTGCCGAGGCAAGTAATTTTTGGCAATGTAGACGGCCGTAAATTATAGTACGCTTCTGATTTCGTTTCACAGAGACGGCAAGTAAAATTCTCTGGCTATTACTTTTTCGAGGGACATTTTCGCGTACTACATATAATATTGTTGAAGTATGGCAAATAATTGAATCAGGGCCAAGGTTTTGGTACTGAAAAAGCGATAGATATTTCTCTATAGCTTTTTATAAAATCACTTCGCGCGGCTGATTAGCTACAGAAAGTCTTTTATTAGAAGATAAAACAAGAAAAATACAATTTTATGTTTAATATCATAATCAATCTGTAATATAATCAAATAAAATTATAATCCAGTCTACTTTATGAGTCGCGCCTTTAACTATCGCACTATTACTGCGTTATTACATTTTAGATTATAATATTACATAACAAAATCGTCTTAATGATATAATTGAGAGAATATTATTACTTTAGTAAGGTTTTTCAATATGTAGAGGTCCATTCTACACATTGATACCACAATCACTCCGATCCAACCATACCTGCGCGCAGCGATCGCGACCGAACATGTTACACTTTAAAAGTTTATACCTCCCCATATATAAATATATTTGCCCAACACCTAGAGTTACATGTCATTTGGAAAGATTAAGACCCACACCGTTTGTCACACCAACTAGATAGGTTAAAGTGGCATTTACCTCTTTCTTGATTAGGCAGGCACGCCACTGTTCTCTTTGCGAATCTCGTTCGATCGGCACCGCGTCTCGGATCCTGCGACGGGCCAAGTTGGCGCCACAGGGACCGATCTCCCGCAGATATATGAAACTTCCAAGTGCTTACGCTCCAGGGTATAGTATACTTACGTATCAAGCCAGAATTTGAGGCGTCTGCAATGCAGTTATTGATTAGGGCTGTTAGGAGGCGATAACTCCTCCGACTTTCACGACGCCGAAGATCGGCGTCCGATTAACAGTTAATCAGAAACCGTGCGAGCACGAGTTTCAACGATTTATACAAATTTTTTGTTGACCCTCAAAAAATTTAAAATTTCTACTCCAATGATATATTTAATGGACTTTCCATAATTACGTTTTAAAATTATTGGTCGAAATCAAAGACACGCTTTCATTCACATCGACTTCATTTCGTGCGTATCATTTGCGGCTCAATTTTGTGGATGTTTTGAGATATTTTGACTAAAAGACTAAACACAATGCTTTGGAAACTGATAACAAACACTTTATTAAACGCTTGAAAGCTGTTTCTCTGCTAATCATCCGCATTAATTATAGATATTCACAGTTTTGATCGTCTGCAGCAAGCCACCGATATTTCTGCCGTGAAAAAATTCTCACCTACAACTGCCAAGTCGTAAAAGTACAAATAACCGACACCTAGCGCCTTCATAACTCATTCGGACGCAGAATACACCTCAATAGTCAACTTTAAAAGTTTCCGGGACCCCCGTTCGAAATAAAAAGCCGGAGGCCCAGCGACTGCTCCCCCATCCGATTCCCGACCTTTAACAATGGGAAAACTGGAGTCAGTCGGTCCCCCGGGTAAGGTGATGGCCCGGATCAATATGTAATTTCGCTAAGAGCATTCTGATGGACTCCAGCCGGCGAGAATGGTGATTCCACGGGAATAAATAATTCGGTTATTTATCGCGGTTTGGTGGGAGCCACAAAGGCCGCTTGTTGCGGTTGCATTCGAAATGAACGAGGAGAAAATTTCCTTAGAAGATATTCCAGGCGAGTTTATCACCTGGGTTTCGATCGATGACAATGTACAGTATATATTTATCATACATATATATTTTTTTCAGTATGGTGGATATCTACGCGTATCTAGAACGTATATTCTTATTACTGTTATTTTTAATAGAATAATAACCTTAAATTAATCGAAAACAGCGTAAAATTAAACCGCAAATGATACGCACGAACTATCATAAGTGAACTACGGTGTTGTATGACATCACGTCTTTCACGTGTGTAGCGCCGTTCGATTCGTTTCGTCGACCAATAGTTTTATAGCCACGTGCTTGATCATTGTTTACACCACTGCTTCGCAATTTGTTAATTATAAAGCTTCAAATCCAAAATCTACTATTTAGACGTACGTATTTACATTTATTACCATAGATACAACCACCAACGCCGTGAACGAAAGCTCCGTATAACTAATATTCTTACGAGTTAAATGCAAATTTCCTTCATTTCCGTCACGACAGAAATTAAACTTGAAGTATATGCGACCACTCTTGAGAACTCCTCCGAATCTCCGAGAACGAATTTCTCGATCGACCCAGGTCGACTCCTCGACTCGTTATCAATACTTAAACTGCAATATCCATTAAAAATAATTCGTCCCTTAGGTTTCGAACTGGTGCACGAGCAAAAATGCGGTATGCAGGATGTTTATGAACCATCGGAACGCGTCGGATGTTAAAGATTAATAAGATAGAGCCGTTTTATATGTGTTTATGCCTCGGATGTGCTAAAAACGTCTTAATTGATCCATAATTTATTCACGTTACTGCAGAAGATGGAAAGTCATTCTTGATGAAACGATCCAACTGGAGTTTCGGACTTACTGGTCCTCATCAGTGCAGAAATGTACGGAAGAGTTGTTTCATATCAATCAGTTGATATTTTGCATTGCCAAGAGGATTCAGTTTAAGTTTAATTGGATTAATCGAATTCTGGTGGTTCGGCTTTGAATAGGATTTTAGTTTGATGTTTAATTGGAATTTTAACCGGATTCTTATTAGAGTGTAATATTAGTTGGAATCAAAATAAATAATAAATGGAATTTAAATTCTCAAGCGGATCCAGGAGAGGTTTAATTAAATTTTTAATGGGATTTTTGTTAAATTGGATTTTAATTGGATCCTTAATCGGATTTTTATTACATTCGATTTTCAGTATATTAGAATTATAGGAAATAAAATACAAATTTAATGGACCAATTAAATACCATAAAAAATCCAATTAGATTCCAAGAGGATTCAGTTTAAATTTAATTGGATTGGACTTAAAATATGATTGTAGTTGGAAGTTTAATGGGATTATTTAATTGGATTCTTGTGGGGATTGGATTGTGATCTCCAAAAGGAATTCAAAAAAGTTTCTAAGTATTCTTAATTGGATGTTTGTCGGATTGCATCTAAATTAGTGGAAAAAATTAAGGGATCAAAAATAAAATCTAAATTTTCAGCGATTTTTCAAATGGCTGTATCTTTGATAAAAATGGTCGTACTGGAGTTAAAAAAGCAATTTGAAGTTTGAAGTTTTTAATTTTTGGATCTTGCAAAAAAAATTATCTTAATATCATGAAAAAAAATTTTTCGAAATTTTTTTCGATCTTATTTTTGATGTACGGACTTGAAAAAAAATTTCCAACTTAACCACCTTATGGATTAGATAGGTTGCTCATTTAGCTTCAATTTCTTTTTATTTTGGTCTCGATACGACCATTTCTTGCTGAGCTATTGGACTTTGAATAAAAATGGATCATTTTCTCTTTGTTCATCGATATCTCAGAAACCAATGGTTGCACAGAAAATCGACGGTGGGTTTCAGAAACTTGAATGAATTCTCTACAAGGTTCTGGCACGTTTTTTTTAGAAAAAATAAATTTTTATCCTTAACATGACTGAAAAATAGTAAAAAATAGGACTTTTAGGGGTCTTCTAGAAAATCACGTGCCACATTGAGAATATTGGAAAAATGACTAATGTTAAATGTGCTTTCATTGTACCCCTAAAAGCCCTACAGAGTTTCAATTCGATCCATCAAGCCGTTTTTTTGTTTCATTCGATTGATTTTTTTTTTAAATTAAAGGATTACGTTTGTTGTGTAAAAAAATGAAAAAAACACATTTTTTTCCTGATTTTTTTTACATTCTTATTGCAGAAAGCGCTAAAAGTCCTATTTTTTACGATTTTTCAGTCATGTTAAGGATAAATTTTTTTTTCTAAAAAACCGTGCCAGGACCTTGTAGAGAATTCATTCAAATTTCTGAAACCCACCGTCGATTTTCTGTGCAATTTAGATTTTTCTATGATCCCTTAATTTTTTCCACTAGTGTAGAATAAGATTTTCTTCTTGGAATTTAAATTTTATTAAACTCAAGTTAAGCTTTTAAGGAAATTTAATCAAAAGCTTAACTGAATTTTATTAGAACTATAATGGGAATATTTGTTTTTAATCAAAACCCAGTTGTCTTAATAGTAATAAATAGTATTATAAATGGATTCTTATCGTGAGCTACAAGAGCTTAAACAGATTCTTAATTGGATTTTTATAGGATTTTAAATGATACTGTATGTAAAGATAAGAAAATTACCGGGACAAATATCCCATTAAAACGCTGAAAGATCTTATCTGGACAAATAAGTACTAATCCCATTTTCCTCCACGTTTATTTAATTTAATAACCCTCTCCGTAACTAACGCGATGCCGACTCATTGTCCATGCTAGCGAATCCATTAACTCGCTTGTTTCATCTTGCCGTATCAAAGCCGAACACCCTCGAAAACGATCTCCCAGGACTGAACGAACGACGGACCTCCTAATATCGCCCCCTCGCCTCAAAGAAGGTCCTGACGGAATCCGCTCTTTGATGAAACTTTAACCAGATAAGGACAAAAAAGAATCGTCCATTAAATTTGCGGGTCCGCTCTCAATTAGGGCGCGTTGCTTATTAACGGACCGTTAGTTAAATGTCGGCACGGGAAGTCGGCTCTTTCAACATCCGCGGTGAGTTTCTTTGGCCGGGGATAAAAACAAACAGTGATTGTTCGCAAATTGATGCCTTCCTCGGCAAGAAGTCGTTAGACAGACGAGAAAGTGCGGAGTATAGAGCAGAATTAGCAGAAACGTAAAACTACAGGGATGAAATAGACAAGTTGTAGTTTTACTGTGTCGCTTATAGGCAGTTCTTGGCCAGGCATCCGTTCCTGGTTATCGAACTGCAAGGTGCGAGGGTCGACGTTCGATCCCATTCCTTGATGGATCCGTAAAGGTCATGTATCGAGGTCCGCCTTAAGTTTGGACAATTGGCTTTTCTGCATTTAACCATAGAAATTTATGTTAGAGCGGTGTAATTTAAGAAACCATCAGTGATGGCTAAATAGATCATTAGATGTTTGCAAAATATACTTTACTAGACTACGCTCCATCAAAGGAGGTTATAATTGTAATAATAATTGATGGCACTAATTGAATTAAATATATTTTCAAAATGTGTAATATTCCATTTTTTACACGAAACAATAGAAATGTCAAGAATATATTTTCCTAACTGCATGCAAGTTCCGTAAATAACTGATAAAATAGTTCCCAGAAGAAACTATAATCAATATCTACTTCAAACTACATATGTCCTGTTTACACATACAACACTACAGTAGTCATTAAATTCGAATCGATTTCAATTGGTCGATAGGATATTAATTTTACAAACAGCATGGACGACTGTTAAACGAATAACAGCGAATTAATAAACGGCTTATACCGACGGCGACGGCCTCATAGGCTATGTCAATATCTATAATCCAGAAGAAAGGGCAGTAAAAATAAAATCATCGAGTTTTAATAGCGTATTCTTAAATTGGTTCTTCGCGGGCTCAAAATAATTGATATTAACGATATTATATGAAAGTGTTTACAGTTACAATTGGTATAAATATATAAATATTTTTTGTAAATGGAAATCAGTTTACATCGATCGCCAACAAACAAACCATTTTCTTTTTCGGTGTACTCACTTGGGTATAGACATGAGGTACTGCAGAAGGCGACGGTAGTCTTCTGGTTTGGCGCGTTCCCTTCGAGGACTAGCGGGGAAGGACAGTACAGGCCCCCCACGCCGGTCTCGACCGCCTGTCAACACCACCAGTCGTTCCTGAAGTAGAGGCATCAGTTCTAGGGCCCTCTGTCCATCCATGGCGTGAGCTGGAACAAGAAGTGAGCGTTAGGGTATCGGAAAACTGTAAAAAAAATTGGCATTTTGCTCCCAATAAACGGTATTAAAAAATAAATAAACAAGGGGATTCGAATCAACAGCTGAATACCTAGATCTACTCAGTCTAATCGTTGAGCCTTTGACAATTGGACTATCGCAGCTCCTATTACTGCGTTACTATATTTTAAAGTGTAACTATACCTAAGACCCTAGAATTGATAGATTATTATTGCAATATATCAAAGATTTTTGCTAAATTTATATAAAACTAAAATAAAAATCAAAATTACACAATCGCTGAATGATTTTCCCCAAATAATTCAGATTGGCAGCAAAAAATTAAAACAGAAATCTGTCAGTTGGATAAAGCTGTCCCCATAAGCTCCATTCTCTAGCGCCTAGCTTTCCATTTAATTATTCTAATGGTGGGAAGTCGGAAAAACCTGCTTTACATTCATTCTCGATGGCTCGAAATGGCGGATCTCTCGACCGCATGACTCGATATCTTCCGAGATAGATGTGCCCACGCCTGGCGGCGGACAAGTGAAAGATTATCCTCAAGAACAAAAAAATGCAGAACGGTTCCTCTGACGACCATCCTGTCGGTCGCGTCATAGAACAGAGTAGTCGTGGTTGTTTTTCTCTAGAATGGAAGTCTGCGGATGAACGAGGACGTGATTTATATTCGATGCTTCCCGGGTATCCTTACACAAAGGACGTGAATTTGTTGTAATGACGATACGGTGTCATTTGCGTGATATAAAACCTTATATTCGTTAATTTAAAAACAAAATTGTTTTTTCTTCAATTTACAGAGGTCAATATTGATAATGTCTATTAAATTGACATAAATAGTAAATGTGGAGTAAGAAAATAACGTGTGCTTTTCTCTAAACGTAAAATAAGGGTAAGAAACAAAAAACCGACGTCACTGGGTCACCACGACTTTTTAAACGACCCTCGTATATATTTCTTTGGACTGGGAGTACTATATGGAACGAAGCACCTACGCTTCGGCATTTAAAATTCACTCTAAATGGGTCAATACGTCAATAGTGGTTAATTGAAATTTAAATTCCGAACAACAGGAAGCAACGCCGGCATAATGTTTAATAATGATCGACCGACACAGCAGATTAAGCGACGTCTGTTAATTAAATCAGATTGTTGCCGGAAAATGCTTGAAAAAGCAGTTTTATTATACAACACCATACGGCATGTTTGAAATGAAAAAAAAAATGTGTACCTATAGGAGCAAAAATATTTCTTAAAAAAACAGGATATTAATTGTGTGGCGGTCGATTTACTTGTCGACGTTTCTATATAGTGTGACAGCCTCAGGACTATAAAACTGATGTTTTCAGCAGGATATGTAAAAGCACACCACATGTTGTTGTTTTATCACACAGAGTTAGTGAATAGTGCTATGCGCATTTTCTGATTTCTGCTCATCTGAATGAACATGTACGTGTATAGCCAAGAGTAGATGCACATCAAAACCATGCATTGATAACTATGATATTCCCATTATTATCGTATATTTATGTGAGAGGTCGTTAACCAAATGACCCTATATAGAAACTGCCGCTGGTTCTCAATATCTTTACGCTTTTTAGTTGGGTAAAATCAATATTTATTTTTCCCCTTTTTTTTCGTGACTTAAATCGTGACCTAACAAAGTCTCTCCATATCTTTTTAACCGTTGAAAATATCGAAAAAGTAACTCTGGCGTCCCTCTAGCATTTCGTTCGAGGATTCCAGCAAACCAAACCGCACTCTTCTAGGTCGAAAAATAAAAATTTTAGGGGCTGTTCGCCAATGTCAAA